>NC_091984.1:96823981-96930467 GCF_044704955.1 Pristiophorus japonicus
GGGGGGAGAGAGAGGAGAGTTTTGATGGGTGGGGAGAGAGAGGAGAGTTTTGATGGCGGTGAGAGAGAGGGGAGAGTTTTGATGGGGGGGGGAGAGAGAGGAGAGTTTTGATGGGGGGGGAGAGAGAGGAGAGTTTTGATGGCGGGGACAGAGAGGGTAGAATTTTCATGGGGGGGGAGAGAGATGAGAGTTTTGATGGGGGGGGCGGAAGAGAGAGAGGAGAGTTTTGTTGGTGGGGGAGGGAGAGAGAGGAGAATTTTGATTGGGGGGTAGTGAGGAGAGTTTTGATGGGGTGGTGGGAGAGAGGAGAGTTTTGATGGGGGTAGGGAGAGTGGAGAGTTTTGATGGGGGGGAGAAAGTGGAGAGTTTTGATTGGCGGGGGGGGGTGAGAGGAGAGTTTTGATGGGAGGGAGAGAGAGGCGAGTTTTGATGGGAGGTGGGGAGAGTTTTGATGGGGGGAGAGAGAGAGTTTTGATGGGGGGGAAGGAGAGGAGAGTTTTGATGGGGGCGGGGGGAAGAGTTTTGATGGGGGGCGGAGAGAGGAGAGTTTTGATGCGGGGCGGAGAGAGAGGAGAGTTTTGATGTGGGGGGGGAAGAGGGGAGAGTTTTGATGGCGGGGGAGATGGAGAGTTTTGATGGGGGGGAGAGAGAGGAGAGTTTTGATGGGGGGAAGAGGGGAGAGTTTTGATGGGGGGGGGAAGAGAAGAGAGTTTTGATTGGGGGGGAGAGAGAGGAGAGTTTTGTTGGGGGGGGAGAGTTTTGATGGTGGGGAGAGAGGAGAGTTTTGATGGGGGGGTGGGGGGAGAGGGGAGTTTTGATGGGGGGGAGAGAGAGGAGGGTTTTGATGGGGGGGGGGAGAGGAGAGAGTTTTGATGGGGGGGAGAGAGAGAGAGAAGAGTTTTGAAGGGGGGGAGAAGAGAGTTTTGATGGGGTTGAGAGAGAGGAGAGTTTTGATGGGGGGGAGAGTTTTGATGGGGGAGGAGAGAGGAGAGTTTTGATGGGGGGTGGGGGGGAGAGGAGAGTTTTGATGGGGGTTGGGGGGGAGAAGAGAGTTTTAATGTGGGGGGAGAGTGGAGAGAGAGGAGAGTTTTGATAGGGGGTGGGGAAGAGTGGGGAGAGTTTTGATGGCGGGGGGAGAGTTTTGATGGGGCAGGGGAGAGAGGAGAGTTTTGATAGGGGGTGGGGAAGAGAGGGGAGAGTTTTGATGGGGGGGAGAGAGAGGAGAGTTTTGATGGGGGGGATAGAGAGGAGAGTTTTGATGGCGGGGAGAGAGAGAGGAGAGTTTTGATGGGGGTGGGGGAGAGAGAGGAGAGTTTTGATGGGGGGGTTGAGAGAGGAGAGTTTTGATGGGGGGGAGAGAGGAGAGTTTTGATGGCACGGAGAGAGAGGAGAGTTTTGATGAGGGGGGAGAGAGAGGAGAGTTTTGATGGGGGGAGAGAGAAAGGAGAGTTTTAATGGTGGGGGAGAGAGGAGAATTTTGATGGGGTGGGGTGAGAGAGAGGAGAGTTTTGATGGTTGAGGGGGGAGAGGAGAGTTTTGATGGGGGGGGGAGGAGAGAGAGGGGAGTTTTGATGGGGGGGAGAGAGAGGAGAGTTTTGATGGGGGGGGAAGAGAGAGAGGAGAGTTTTGATGGTGGTGTGGGGGGGAGAGAGAGGAGAGTTTTGATGCGGGGGGGGAGAGAGGAGAGTTTTGATGGGGTGGTGGGAGAGAGGAGAGTTTTTGATGGGGGTAGTGGGGGGAGTGTTTAGATGGTGGGGGAAGAGAGGAGAGTTTTGATGGGGGGGAGGGAGAGGAGAGTTTTGATGGGGCGGGGCGGGGAGAGAGGAGATTTTTGATGGGGGAAGAGAGAGGAGAGTTTTGATTGGGGGGGAGAGAGAGGAGAGTTTTGATTGGCGCGGGGGAGAGAGGAGAGTTTTGATTGGGGGGGGAGAGAGGGAAAGTTTTGATTGGGGGGCGGGGGTGAGAGGAGAGTTTTGATGGTGTGGGGAGAGAGAGAGGAGAGTTTTGAATGAGGGGGGGGAAGAGAGAGGAGAGTTTTGATGGCGGGGAGAGAGAGGAGAGTTTTGATGGTGGGGGAGAGAGAGGATAGTTTTGATGGGAGGGGGGAGAGTTTTGATGGGGGGGGAGAGCGAGAGTTTTGATGGGGGGGAGGGAGAGGAGAGTTTTGATGGGGGCGGGGGGAAGAGTTTTGATGGGGTCGGGGGGAAGAGTTTTGATGGGGGGCGGAGAGAGGAGAGGTTTGATGGGGGGTGGGGACGAGAGGAGGGTTTTGATGGGGGGGGAAGAGAGGAGAGAGAGGAGAGTTTTGATGGTGCGGGGGAGAGAGGAGAGTTTTGATGGGGTGGGGGGAGAGAGGAGAGTTTTGATGGGGGCGGGGGGGGAGAGGAGAGTTTTGATGGGGGGTGGGGGGGAGAGGAGAGTTTTGATGTGGGGGGAGAGAGAGGAGAGTTTTGATGGGGGGGGAAGAGGGGAGAGTTTTGATGGGGGGAGAGAGAGGAGAGTTTTGATGGGGGGGAGAGAGATGAGAGTTTAGATGGTGGGAGGGGGGAAGAGAGGAAAGTTTTAATGGGGGGGAGAGAGAAAGGAGAGTTTTGATGGGGGGCGAGAGAAAGGAGAGTTTTGATGGGGCTGGGGGGGAGAGAGGAGAATTTTGATTAGGTGAGGGGAGAGAGAGGAGAGTTTTGATGGTGGGGGGGGGGGAGAGGAGATTTTTAATGGGGGGGGAGGAGAGAGAGGAGAGTTTTGATGGGGGAGGGGAGATAGAGGAGAGTTTTGATGGGGGGGGGGGAGAGAGAGGAGAGTTTTGGTGGGGCAGGGGGGGGAGAGAGAAGAGTTTTGATGGGGGCGGGGGAGAGAGGAGAGTATTCTTGGGGTGGTGGGAGAGAGGAGAGTTTTGATGTGGGTAGCTGGGGGGGAGTGTTTAGATGGGGGGGGAAGAGAGGAGAGTTTTGATGCGGGGGGGAGAGAGGAGAATTTTGATATGATGGGGGAAGAGAGAGGAGAGTTTTGATGGCGGGGGGGGAGTGTTTTGATGGGGGGAGGGGAGAGGGTGGAGAATTTTGATGGGGTCGGGGGGAGAGAGAGGAGAGTTTTGATGGTGGGGGGAGAGGAGATTTTTAATGGGGGGAGGAGAGAGAGGAGAGTTTTGATGGGGGGGGAAGAGTTTTGATGGGGCCGGGGAGAGAGGAGAGTTTTGATGGTGGGAGAGAGAGGAGAGTTTTGATGGGGGGGGGGAAGAGAGGGGAGAGTTTTGGTGGGGGGGAAGAGAGGGGAGAGTTTTGATGCGGGGGGGGAGAGAGGAGAGTATTGATTGGTAGGGGGGTGAGAGTGGAGAATTTTGATTGGGGCGGGGGAGAGAGGAGAGTTTTGATGGGGGGAGAGAGAGGCGAGTTTTGATGGGGGGGAAGAGTTTTGATGTGGGGGAGGGAGAGGAGAGTTTTGATGGGGGCGGGGGGAAGAGTTTTGATGGGGGGTTGAGAGAGGAGAGTTTTAATGTGGGGGGAGAGAGAGGAGAGTTTTGATGGGGGGGAAGAGGGGAGAGTTTTGATGGCGGGGGGAGAGAGGAGAGTTTTGATGGCGGGGGGGGAGAGGAGAGTTTTGATGGGGGGGAGAGAGAGGAGAGTTTTGATGGGGTGGGGGGAGAGAGAGGAGAGTTTTGATGGGGGGTGGGGAAGAGAGAGGAGAGTTTTGATGGGGGGGATAGAGAGGAGAGTTTTGATGGCGGGGAGAGAGAGAGGAGAGTTTTGATGGGGGTGGGGGAGAGAGAGGAGAGTTTTGATGGGGGGGTTGAGAGAGGAGAGTTTTGATGGGGGGGAGAGAGGAGAGTTTTGATGGCACGGAGAGAGAGGAGAGTTTTGATGAGGGGGGAGAGAGAGGAGAGTTTTGATGGTGGGAGAGAGAAAGGAGAGTTTTAATGGTGGGGGAGAGAGGAGAATTTTGATGGGGTGGGGTGAGAGAGAGGAGAGTTTTGATGGTTGAGGGGGGAGAGGAGAGTTTTGATGGGGGGGGGAGGAGAGAGAGGGGAGTTTTGATGGGGGGGAGAGAGAGGAGAGTTTTGATGGGGGGGGAAGAGAGAGAGGAGAGTTTTGATGGTGGTGTGGGGGGAGAGAGAGGAGAGTTTTGATGCGGGGGGGGAGAGAGGAGAGTTTTGATGGGGTGGTGGGAGAGAGGAGAGTTTTGATGGGGGTAGTGGGGGGAGTGTTTAGATGGTGGGGGAAGAGAGGAGAGTTTTGATGGGGGGGAGGGAGAGGAGAGTTTTGATGGGGCGGGGCGGGGAGAGAGGAGATTTTTGATGGGGGAAGAGAGAGGAGAGTTTTGATTGGGGGGGAGAGAGAGGAGAGTTTTGATTGGCGCGGGGGAGAGAGGAGAGTTTTGATTGGGGGGGGAGAGAGGGAAAGTTTTGATTGGGGGGCGGGGGTGAGAGGAGAGTTTTGATGGTGTGGGGAGAGAGAGAGGAGAGTTTTGAATGAGGGGGGGGAAGAGAGAGGAGAGTTTTGATGGCGGGGAGAGAGAGGAGAGTTTTGATGGTGGGGGAGAGAGAGGATAGTTTTGATGGGAGGGGGCAGAGTTTTGATGGGGGGGGAGAGCGAGAGTTTTGATGGGGGGGAGGGAGAGGAGAGTTTTGATGGGGGCGGGGGGAAGAGTTTTGATGGGGTCGGGGGGAAGAGTTTTGATGGGGGGCGGAGAGAGGAGAGGTTTGATGGGGGGTGGGGACGAGAGGAGGGTTTTGATGGGGGGGGAAGAGAGGAGAGAGAGGAGAGTTTTGATGGTGCGGGGGAGAGAGGAGAGTTTTGATGGGGTGGGGGGAGAGAGGAGAGTTTTGATGGGGGCGGGGGGGGAGAGGAGAGTTTTGATGGGGGGTGGGGGGGAGAGGAGAGTTTTGATGTGGGGGGAGAGAGAGGAGAGTTTTGATGGGGGGGGGAAGAGGGGAGAGTTTTGATGGGGGGAGAGAGAGGAGAGTTTTGATGGGGGGGAGAGAGATGAGAGTTTTGATGGTGGGAGGGGGGAAGAGAGGAAAGTTTTAATGGGGGGGAGAGAGAAAGGAGAGTTTTGATGGGGGGCGAGAGAAAGGAGAGTTTTGATGGGGCTGGGGGGGAGAGAGGAGAATTTTGATTAGGTGAGGGGAGAGAGAGGAGAGTTTTGATGGTGGGGGGGGGGGAGAGGAGATTTTTAATGGGGGGGGAGGAGAGAGAGGAGAGTTTTGATGGGGGAGGGGAGATAGAGGAGAGTTTTGATGGGGGGGGGAGAGAGAGGAGAGTTTTGGTGGGGCAGGGGGGGAGAGAGGAGAGTTTTGATGGGGGCGGGGGAGAGAGGAGAGTATTCTTGGGGTGGTGGGAGAGAGGAGAGTTTTGATGTGGGTAGCTGGGGGGGAGTGTTTAGATGGGGGGGGAAGAGAGGAGAGTTTTGATGCGGGGGGGAGAGAGGAGAATTTTGATGTGGGGGGGAAGAGAGAGGAGAGTTTTGATGGCGGGGGGGGAGTGTTTTGATGGGGGGAGGGGAGAGGGTGGAGAATTTTGATGGGGTCGGGGGAGAGAGAGGAGAGTTTTGATGGTGGGGGGAGAGGAGATTTTTAATGGGGGGAGGAGAGAGAGGAGAGTTTTGATGGGGGGGGAAGAGTTTTGATGGGGCCGGGGAGAGAGGAGAGTTTTGATGGTGGGAGAGAGAGGAGAGTTTTGATGGGGGGGGGGAAGAGAGGGGAGAGTTTTGGTGGGGGGGAAGAGAGGGGAGAGTTTTGATGAGGGGGAGGGAGAGGAGAGTTTTGATGGGGCGGGGGTGAGAGGAGAGTTTTGATGGGGTGAGAGAGAGGCGAGTTTTGATGGGGGGGAGAGTTTTGATGTGGGGGAGGGAGAGGAGAGTTTTGATGGGGGCGGGGGGAAGAGTTTTGATGGGGGGTTGAGAGAGGAGAGTGTTGATGTGGCGGGAGAGAGAGGAGAGTTTTGATGGGGGAGAGAGAGAGGAGAGTTTTGATGCGGGTAGAGAGAGGAGAGTTTTGATGGGGGAGAGAGAGAGGAGAGTTTTGATGGGGGGGGAGAGAGGAGAGTTTTGATGCGGGTAGAGAGAGGAGAGTTTTGATGGCGGGGAGAGTGAGGGGAGAGTTTTGATGGGGGGGGGAGAGAGATGAGAGTTTTGATGGGGGGGGGGAGAGAGATGAGAGTTTTGATGGTGGGGGCGGTAGAGGGGAGAGTTTTGATGGGGGGGAGAGAGAGAAGAGTTTTGATGGGGGGAGAGGGAAAGGAGAGTTTTGATGGGGCGGGGAGAGAGAATAATTTTGATGGGGTGGGGGGAGAGAGAGGAGAGTTTTGATGGTGGGGGAGAGTAGATTTTTAATGGGGGGGGAGGAGAGAGTGGAGAGTTTTGATGGGGGAGGGGAGAGAGAGGAGCGTTTTGATGGGGGGGGAGAGAGAGAGGAGAGTTTTGGTGGGGGGTGCGGGGAGAGAGAGGAGAGTTTTGATGTGGGATGGGCGGGGAGAGAGAGGAGAGTTTTGATGTGGGGGGGGGGAGAGAGGAGAGTTTTGATAGGGTGGTGGGAGAGAGGAGAGTTTTGATGTGGGTAGGGGGGGAGTGTTTAGATGGGGGGGAAGAGGGGAGAGTTTTGATGGGGGGGGAGGAGAGAGGAAAATTTTGATGTTGGGGGGAAGAGAGAGGAGAGTTTTGATGGCGGGGGGTAAGAGAGAGGAGAGTTTTGATGGCGGGGGGGAGAGTTTTGATGGGGGGAGGGGAGAGGGTGGAGAGTTTTGATGGGGGGGAGAGAGAGGAGAGTTTTGATGGGGGGGAGAGAGAGGAGAGTTTTGATGGGGGGGAGAGAGAGAGGAGAGTTTTGATGGCGGGGAGAGAGAGAGGAGAGTTTTGATGGGGGCGGGGAGAGAGAGGAGAGTTTTGATGGCGGGGAGAGAGAGGGGAGAGTTTTGATGGGGGGGGAAGAGTTTTGATGGGGGGGGAAGAGTTTTGATGGGGGGGAGAGAGGAGAGTTTTGATGGGGGGTGGGGGGGAGAGGAGAGTTTTGATGCAGGGGGAGAGAGAGGAGAGTTTTGATGGGGCGGGGGAGAGAGGAGAGTTTTGATGGGGGGAGAGAGAGGAGAGTTTTGATGGGGGGGAGAGAGGAGAGTTTTGATGGGGGGTGGGGAAGAGAGGGGAGAGTTTTGATGGGTGGGGGGGAAGAGAGGAGAGTTTTGATGGGGGGGGAGAGGAGAGTTTTGATGAGGGGAGAGAGAGGAGAGTTTTGATGGGGGGAGAGAGAGGAGAGTTTTGATGGGGAGGGGGGAAAGAGAGGGGAGGGTTTTGATGGGGGGGAAGAGAGGGGAGAGTTTGATGGGGGGGGAGTGAGGAGAATTTTGATGGAGGGAGGAAGAGAGAGGAGAGTTTTGATGGGGGGGGAAGAGTTTTGATGGGGCGGGGGAGAGAGGAGAGTTTTGATGGTGGGAGAGAGAGGAGAGTTTTGATGGGGGGCGGGGGGGAAGAGAGGGGAGAGTTTTGGTGGGGGGGGAGAGAGAGGAGAGTTTTGATGGCGGGGGGGGAGAGAGTGGAGAGTTTTGATGGGGGGGGGAGAGAGGGTAGGGTTTTGATGGGGGGGGGAGAGAGGAGAGTTTTGATGGTGGGGAGAGAGAGAGGAGAGTTTTGATGGTGGGGAGAGAGATAGGAGAGTTTTGATGCGGGGGGGAGAGAGATGAGAGTTTTGATGGGGGCGGAGAGAGATGAGAGTTTTGATGGGGGGGAGAGAGAGAGGAGAGTTTTGATGGTGGGGGGGGATGGAGAGAGAGGAGAGTTTTGATCGGGGGGGAAGAGAGGAGAGTTTTGATGGGGTGGTGGGAGAGAGGAGAGTTTTGATGGGGGTAGGGGGTGGGAGTGTTTTGATGGGGGTAGCGGGGGGGAGTGTTTTGATGGGGGGGGAAGAGAGGAGAGTTTTGATGAGGGGGAGGGAGAGGAGAGTTTTGATGGGGCGGGGGGGGGGAGAGGAGAGTTTTGATGGGGGGGAGTGAGAGGAGAGTATTGATTGGTAGGGGGGTGAGAGTGGAGAATTTTGATTGGGGCGGGGGAGAGAGGAGAGTTTTGATGGGGGGAGAGAGAGGCGAGTTTTGATGGGGGGGAAGAGTTTTGATGTGGGGGAGGGAGAGGAGAGTTTTGATGGGGGCGGGGGGAAGAGTTTTGATGGGGGGTTGAGAGAGGAGAGTTTTGATGTGGGGGGAGAGAGAGGAGAGTTTTGATGGGGGGGAAGAGGGGAGAGTTTTGATGGCGGGGGGAGAGAGGAGAGTTTTGATGGCGGGGGGGGAGAGGAGAGTTTTGATGGGGGGAGAGAGAGGAGAGTTTTGATGGGGTGGGGGGAGAGAGAGGAGAGTTTTGATGGGGGGTGGGGAAGAGAGGGGAGAGTTTTGATGGGGGGTCGGGGGGAGTGGAGAGTTTTGATGCGGGGGAGAGAGAGGAGAGTTTTGATGGGGTGGGGGGAAAGAGAGGAGAGTTTTGATGGGGCGGTGGACGGAGAGAGAGGAGAGCTTTGATGGGGCGGTGGACAGAGAGAGAGGAGAGCTTTGATGGGGTTGGGGGGGAAGTGTGTGATAACTGTGTAGCCAGTAATTTTAATGAACTTACTCAAGACTTTCCTTTACTCTGTTGATGAAAATACTTTCCTCTGAGCAGGAGCTACTTCTATTGTTTATTTGGATATTTTGAAAAAATTTTGTAAATATGTTTTGTCTCTTTCCTTCTTTTATTTTTGTAGTTTAAGCTTCCATGAATGCTTCTGTTGTATCGTAAATTAACTTTGCGAAGTTTGTCATATGATATCCTGTATAGCTGTTTGATCCTAGTCATATTCTTTAGTCAAGTCATTAAGTACCTACCTGCGCTGATTTCTTAACTCTCCGCAAGGGTTTTGTGCGCGGCCACAAGTGGCCACATACGCTGACCTAAGTTTGTTTGGAGCAACTAATAGCTGTCCAAACTGGCTTGAATGACCAAAACGGGCGTAGGTGGCTGGTAACGACCCCTTTTGAACAAAACTAAACTCAACTAAAAAAATCCTAACTAACTCACTTACACTGGCGCAAATTGAATGTGCAAAATAGGATTTTTAAGATACTCCAGAAAAATCAAGTTGCTCAAAAAAAAAAACAGCAACTCCTGGGCAATGTTGAGCCCATTAAAGGTAAGTAATTTAACAGTTAATGTAAGCCAAATCAATGTGGTCTTACTCGATAAAAGCACAGACCTGTACAATTTTGCCTATTTTTAATTTTATCTCATTCATTGCACATTGCCAATATGAGTGTGAGTGTGAGATTTGGTCCAAGTCATGTCTCCTTCCAAAAAGTAAAGCCCTGATTAAACAGTATACACTCTGATGGCCCTTACTTCATTAAAGTCAGAGTTCAAATGTTGAGAATCCTGAATCTCCACATTCGTTGTTATTGCCAAGAACTTTCTCCTTTTCATGTGAACATTTTGACATTAAGTTAAACAAGCTAATCCAAGGAATGTGGCAGAGATTCAACACAGAACATTGTTAGTGGGACAATGTATTACGATTAGGGACAAGAGCATACATTTGCCAATAAAACTGAAGGCATAGATTCAAGATTTTAAACATGAATGTTAATCATTTTAAAAGTCTGAAATTGTAGAGCAGTGACAGGAGAGAGTACCGTTTCTGTGGCTAGGGGAGAAGAAAAATTCAGCCAGGGTTCCAACTATGGATGTGCAGCCAGCGATCTCTGCTTTAAAGTGGACATGTGGACATTGGGCAAGGGCAGGATCAGCGATGATGTTCTTCACAGAAGAGTAACTTGCTGCCATTCAATATCTGAGCCCACACATGAAGAAAGGCCAATTGGGTCAGGTCCAGAAGCGTAGCTGACCCTCATGGAGCTATACGCAACAAGAGTGCATGTCTCCTGGAAAGAGGAGACATTTGGGGGAAAAAATCTTTAAAAACATACGTTTAAGGTTGGGCGACTCAGTAATGCAGCACATTGGGGCAGTAATGCATTATACTCAAGAATGAGGAGGTGCAGATTTTTCACCCCAATTTTCTGCCCTTTTCCCTCCTCGTCTCTGAAGGATGAGAGTCATTGATCAGTAGATAGATGCACCGGGCGTGGCAATTGGATAAATACAGGACGTAAGTTTAATCCCTCCTCTCTAACATTTTCAATCTAAAACGTGGAGGGCTTGAAAAGCATTCAGGAACTTCCCCTTGGCAAGGAACCTCATTGGCCTGGCCCCTGGCCAGTGCCTGGCATTAATGGGAGCCTTTTGGCCAGGAAAAGGCATGGTTGTGGATATTTATGGAACTAGGGAGAAAATAATCTCAATAAACTAAAAAAAACTATATTATTTTATTTTTGGTGGCTTAATCACAATAAATAGTAATTCTATGGCAATCAATGACAAATGGAGGAATACAGCTCCCATTTGTTTGTGTCTGGTTGGCTCAGTCTTGAGGCATGCCAGTTAACATAGATTCCATTATACATCAGATTTTCTCAACGCTGCTGCTACATTATGGAAATAATCGTGTGCGTGCGGAAATGTATCAGCTAGTACTTTTGTTACTGACATTTAAAAAAATTATTTTGAAACATTATACTCTGTAAATACATTATACAGCTAAAATTGACTCTACTCTTACGGGTAACCATACTCAGATAACTTTTCTGATTCTTTTGTAGGTGTAACATTTGCTGATTTTTCTGCTTTCTCAGTTACTGTGTTGTCAGGGCTGCAATGGCATCAATAATAAATGTACAAAAGCAAAATACTGCGGATACTGGAATCTGAAATAAAAACAGAAAATGCTGGAAATCTCAGCGGGTCAGGCAGCATCTGTGGAGAGAGAAATAGAGTTAATGTTTCAAGTTGATGACCCTTCGTCAGAACTGAGAGGAAAGAACAAAAGGGAAGGTCTGTGATAGGGTGGAAGACAGGAGAGATTAGAGAGACAAAAGGGATGATGGGCCGACTTGAGATGTAATGGCAGAAATTAGGAAAAGGTTAGTCTAGATAGGGTGTGAATGGCAGAATAATTACCAGCTGCCATGGGAGACAGAGGGAAAAAATTACATAAGTTCGGGGGAGTTTAAAAAAAAGGAGAAAGGGAGCTAAATATGGGCAGAGGTTATGGTTTGAAATTGTTGAACTCGAAGCTGAGTCCAGAAGGCTGTAAAGGAAAGATAAGATGCTGTTCCTCGAGCTTGTGTTGAGCTTCATTGGAACAGTGTAGGAGGCTGAGGATGGAGATGTCGGAGTGGAAGTGGAGCGTGGAATTAAAGTGACAGGTGACCGGAAGCTCGGGGTCACACTTACGGACTGAACGGAGGTGTTCCGCAAAGCAGTCACCCAATCTGTGTTTGGTCTCCCCAATGTATTGGAGACTACATCATGAGCAGTGAATACAGTATACTAAATTAAAAGAAGCACAAGTAAATCATTGCTTCACCTAAAAGGAGCGTTTGGGGCATGGACAGTGGGAAGGGAGGAGGTAAAAGGGCAGGTGTTGCATCTCCTGCGCTTACACAGAAAGGTGTCGTGGGAAGGGGAGGGGGTGCTGGGGGTGACTGCGGAATGGACCAGGGTGTTGCGGAGGGAGCGGTCCCTTCGGAATGCTGAGAGGGGAGTAGAGGGGAAGAAGTGATTGGTGGTGGGATCACGCTGGAGGTGGCGGAAATGGCGGAGGATGATCCGTTGAACGTGGAGGCTGGTGGGGTGAAAGGTGAGGACAAGGGGAACCCTGTCATGGTTCTGAGAGGGAGGGGAAGGGGTGAGAGCAGTGATGTGGGAAATAGAACAGACACAGTTGAGGGCCATGTTAACCATGATGGAGGGGAATCCTCGGTTGAGGAAAAAGGAAGACATGTCAGAGGCACTAGTCTGAAAGGTAGCATCGTCAGAGCAGATGCAATGGAGACAGAGAAACTGGGAGAATGGAATGGAGTCCTTACAGGATGTGGCGTGGGAGGAAATGTAGTCCAGGTCACTTTGGGAGCCAGTGGGCTTATAATGAATGTTTGTCAATAGTCTATCCCCAGAACTGGAGACAGAGAAGTGGAAGAAGGGAAGGGAAGAGTCGGAGATGGACCATGAAAAGGTGAGGGAAGGGTGCAAATTGGATGCAATGTGAATGAAATTTTCTAGTTCAGGGCGAGAGCAGGAAATGGCACCGATATTTTCAATAGTAAGTGTGTTTGGATAATTGGAAAAGACCTTACAGAAACTCGCAATTCTATTTATTAATACAATCGGTATTCCTGTCATCTTTCCATTCGAAACTCCTATGTCAAAGGTGCCCATTTAGTTTATTATGATAATTTTGTCAACATTTGCTGATACCTGCCGTCATATGTTAATTAAGATTTTCCCATTGGAGTGGAATTTCATGGAACTTTCCGGCGTAACTACTGCTTAAGAGCGGCATAGTGGCATTTTTTTGTGAAAAAATACAAAATGTAGGGCTTTCGATGGTTTGCGCCACTGCTGCAATAAGTCTGCCAAATCTCTTTGCCACTCATTTACATAGTTCCGCCTCTGTAAAAAAAAAGTTCCGCTCACATGACCTTCCTGCATTTACGCTGACGTAGATTTACACCCGAAGATTTAGACGTAGCATCGTCGAAGTCACCTTATATCTGTGTAACTGAGATTTCTGGAGTTTGAAAGCGATTTTCTTTGTGATTTCAAAAGAAGTCTTACTGAGACCTGCACTATACTTAACCAAAGTGCAGTCAGTCCCGGTGCATCTGAAATTATTCGGATTCTAGCACCCCGGATGTGTTGAGAAGGATGAAGTAGCTGAACCGGCCTCCCCAATGAGCATACACCTGTTCAGGAAAATAATGGAAGAGGAAGAGCAGCAGCAGAGGTGGGAGGCTCAGGGAGTGAGAGACCATGGCAGAAGGCAGCAACCATTATTACTACTATTGGTGGCACTGTACTTGCGTTTATTTTACGCCGGTTTTTATCTTCCAGCATAGGCAAATGAGGTCTACAGGAAATGTCATCATACACTCCTATTGACAAGACTGGGATAGAAACCTGCCTAAGTGCAAACCAGGAAATTCCAGAGCAATTAGTGTGACAGCCTGTGATGCTAGAAAACCATTAAGAATGTTCAGCCTCAGTGCAATTGCAGGTTCTGCGAGGTGCTCAGGATCACATTATTCAAATCTTTACGTCAGCTCAGACACCATGTTGGTTTGCCTGAGGTAAGTAAAATTGAAAGGCTAGAAATTTTACCCAGGAATGGGTGGTATAATTAGAAAAGTTAGAGAATTAGCGGCAGGCGCTAATGTTTTAGACGGCACAAAAAATTCCTGCTCACTGCTCAAAGAAATGATTGAAGCGCTAATTCAAGTCTTTAAGCCCAAGCTCATTGACGTTACATTCAGAGGGTGGACCAATATCAGATGCAGTCTAATCGCAAGTCATCATTGCCATAGGCTTTTTCCAGTTCTTAAAGGGGAGGTTCATTGATGCTGCAGATCCTAATTTACAGCATTACTGGCTGTGCAGCTGCCTCAGCAAACAGCAGCGGGTCAAGAGAAGGAGCAGCTGTACTAATGGCAGATCCATGCCCCAGGGAGAGAGCCTGCAGATTCTGCAATCAGGCATTGGAGGCATTGGTGTTCGCTGTGGAGAGATGGGAAGCAGTGCTCTACCCGGCAAGTGGCAGTTGGCCCTCGCCACAAGTCTTCCGTACCATGTGGAGGGAGGTAGCACAGCACGTCTCAGGCAGCACTGTGGTCCCCAGGACCCACACACAGTGCAGGAAGAAATTTAACAGCCTCACTCGTGTGGTCAGGGTGAGTGAATGCTTCAACAAATACTGCATACCACCATCTCAACCACCGTCTTCACACACTGCCCAAAGCACCACACCCCCAGCACTTACCTACCAACACCAACACTCACATCTCACACCTTGTACACAATGACAGCTATTCAACTATGGCAGGCACATCACCCAAATACATTGCTCCATAATCACTCACACAGTTTCCTTTCTCTTGCAGGCCAAAGTGGATCACAAGAGGGAGCAGGAGCATGCAGACAGGGGACAAGCCAACACCCAACCACTGTCTGCGTTGGAGAATCGAATGCTGCAGATCATTGGGCGGCAGGTGGTGGGCGCATAGCCACCAGTGACGTTGACCCCCTTGGGGACAACAACGGTATGTTCATCCCTACTCCTTCTTCTCACATCCCACTTCCCCCTCAGCCCACAAGCATTTCACACTTTCCAGCTAATCATGCTGTATGCATGCATTTGTCCCTTCCTGTCCCCTCCCCTCACCCTAACCCGACTTTTTTGCCTTTCTTTATGCTTTCAGATAATGAGCAAACACCTGAGCAGCCTGTCCCTAATGATTGCTGGTCGGGGGCGTGCTGCAAGGCCATCTGAAGTCTCCCACATGGACATTCAGCAGCCTTCCACTAGCCCTTCTGCAGCCACTGGGTCAAGACTTTGAAGGAGCTCTAGACTAGGCAAATGCAGAGTAATACAGGCACTAAGGGATTGCACAAGGGTGAATAGTTAATATTTTAGTTGTAAATATGGGTTCACTGATTATTGATAAATGTATTCATTCAGTTTGGATTCTTTTGTGGTGTGTCTCATTTCAGCTTTATGCGGTGATATGGCCTGTGACAGAATGATGGGGATATGGTGAGCAATGGGGATCTGAGGTTTAATTCATTTGAACCGCAGTCTGATGAGGCAATGACGGAACGCCTTCCGGAATTCCTAGTGGCTGCCTCCTCCCTCGCTCATGTTCCTCCTTGTCCTCTTCTCCTTTTCTCCATCCTCTCCCTCTTCCTCTTGCTGAGATGGTCCTGCAATGTCTGGTGGAAAGGGGCCACCATGATGGCCAAATTGTGGAGCATGCAACAGACCACCACAGCTCAGCCGAGTACTGGAGAGCTCCTCCCGAGCAGTCAACGTAGCAGAACTATTGTTTGAGCACTCCGATGGTCTGCTCGACGATGTTTCTGGTGGCAGCATGGCTCTCAGTATATGAGTTCTGGGGTTGCGGAGGGGCGTCATGAGCCAGGTGGTTTGCCCTCGTCTCCGACCAGCCAGCCGCGAGCTTGACATGGTGGCTGGAAGAGTGCTGGCATACCGGTCTGGCACAGGATGAAAGCATTGTGGCTGCTGCCAGATAGAGGGCATTGACATTGAGGATTCACGGTCTGTGTCGCACACCAACTGCACATTACTTGAGTGGTAGCCTTCGCTGTTACAGAATATCTCAGGATTGTTATGATGAGGAAAGACGGGACGAGGCTCAAGTGGAGCATAAACGCCGCATGGACTGATTGGGCCGAATAGCCTGTTTCTATGTTGCATGTCTGGTGTATTCCTATGTAGAGATGTCTGAAAAGCCACATGGGTGCAGTTAGTGGCGCCCTGCACCATGGGGAATCTCGCTATCCTGGCAAAGCCACATGTATGCTCATCCTGCTTCTCTCTGGTGATGGGAAAGGGAATGTAGTCCCTTTCCTAAAGTAGAGAGCCTCTGTGACCTCCCGGATGCAGCGATGGATGGTGAAGTGCAAGATGTTGGCTATGTCTCCTGTTGTAGACTGGAAGGATCCACTGATGAAGAAATTGAAGGCGATGGTGACCTTGACTGCCACTGAGAGCGCTGTGGTCATCCTGATCTGAGGCTGGAGATCTAGTTGCAGGATGTGGCACAGTTCTGTTACCACCTACTTAGTGAAGCGGAGCCTTCTAATACATTGCTTCTTGCTTAATTGAAGGTAGGAGAAGTGCTGTTGGAATACCCTTGGGGCCTGAAGTTCATCGACATACTGCTCGTTTACCGCCGAAAAATACAAGTTTTGTCAAAAAACAGGTACATACTGTCGACGTACCGCTCGGCGGAAGATTCATGAATGACATAACGCCGGGTGGTATGCACACCGCCCGTCCATGTAAAACCGCCCACATACTGCCCAAAAGTGCAAGTTTCATGACATACCGCCGGAACTGCATACTGTCCTGGAGAAGGTGCTTAAGTGGGCGGATGTACACAGAGCTGACAGGTATACTTGTTTCACAGAAGTGTGGAATGTTTGATATTACACAGATCTTTATAGTTCTCTACAGTTTGATATATTTTAAATGGATTGGTTTTCTAGTACTTTATAGTGTTAGCCAATATAACCACGGAGTCTGGAAATTGTGTGGGTGTTCACTAGAGTGATCTTATTTTATAAATGGTCTAATAAAGCCTTATTTACTCCGTTATTAACGAACTATAATAAAAAATTTATCAGTCTCTCCCGCCCCCCCAGTCTGCCCCCCCCCCCCCACAGTGATCTCTCTCTCGCCCCCCCAGTCTCACCGCTCCACCGCCCCCCCCACCCCCAACAGCCACACAGCGATCTCTCTCTAACACCCCCCCCCTCCCACACAGCAATCTGGTCGTCGTGCCTCTCGGGGTAGGGGGGGTGCGGAGCTTGACAGCCGTGCACGCATGTGCACAACTCGGGGGCCGAAGATTCCCGAGTTGGAAGGCTTTCTCCTCTACCACACACTGCTCGCTGCACTCCGCTCCTACCAAGAAAAGCGGGATGAATCTCCCGCCCAAACAGCCCCAGTGGTACTGGGCGGTAAAAAAAGCAAGCACCGCCTGGGTACTGCTGAAAAACGGGTGGAACTTAGCTTTTCATCAATTTCAGCCCCTGAGAGAGTAAGGCCTCCCCGTGATAGCCCTGATGGTTCTCCTCCTCCCTCCGGCCACATGTTCCGTAGATCCTGGAGAGTGAGGCCGATGCCGGTACAGCCCCCATTAATGTAACCAAGTGTAGCAATTTGATTTTTTAAAGATTAACTGTAGCCACAACATTCCTGGCACTAAATAACCTTGAAATAATGGAATGAGACTATTGCACTGTGAAACTGACAAGAAAGCACCGAAACTCCACTGACCTACAGCTGCGACACATTACCTGCTGATCCCTTTAAATAACTCCCTGAAGCCAGCTTCCTGTTGCTTCACACCAGCTCTCTCTAGCGCTGATTTCTCCAGGCGCTAAGGTCGGTGGTGACAATCAATTTTGAAGATCAGGTTGCACTCTCACTGACTTCACGATCCACCTGGCATTGAAGCTCCCAGAGATAACTGTTAGAGGCGGCGTTACAGAGGGGCAGGATTTGCTGTTCAGCGTTGGATTCCCCTCACCCCAGTGATACTACTCTAGCGCCCTGTTAACGCCATCAGAAATATTTTGAGGGAAAAATCCGTCCCCTTGTGAGGCACCTTATTGAATGCCTTCTGGAAATCCAAATACACCACATCCACTGGTTCCCCCTTATCTATTCTGCTAGTTACAACCTCAAAAGACGAACAGATTTGTCAAACATGATTTCCCTTTCATAAATCCGTGTTCACTCTGCCCAATCCTATTATTATTTTCTAAGTGCCGTGCTACCATGTCCTTAATAATAGATTCTAGCATTTTTCCTACGACTGATGCCAGGCTAACTGGTCTGTAGTTCCCCGTTTTCTCTCTCCGTCCTTTCTTAAATAGCGGGGAACATTTGCTATCTTCTAATCCGCAGGAACTGTTCT
Organism: Pristiophorus japonicus; assembly: GCF_044704955.1. Taxonomy (NCBI): domain Eukaryota; kingdom Metazoa; phylum Chordata; class Chondrichthyes; family Pristiophoridae; genus Pristiophorus; species Pristiophorus japonicus. The sequence goes on from NC_091984.1 coordinate 96,841,543, forward strand.
AGAATCTATGGAATTTTGGAAGATGACAACCAATGCATCCACTATCTCTATAGCCACCTCTTTCAAAACCCAAGGATGTAGGCCATCAAGTCCAGGGGATTTATTGGCTTTCAGTCCCATTAATTTCTCCAGTACTATTTTTTTTACTAATACTGTTTTCTTTCAGTTCTCATTCTCCCTAGACCCTTGGTTCTCCACTAGTTTTTTGAGTCTTCTTCTGTGAAGACAGACACAAAGTGTTTGTTTAATTTCTCTGCCATTTCCTTATTCGCCATTATAATTTCTCCTATCTCAGCCTGTAAGGGACCCACATTTATTTTCGCTAATCTTTTCCTTTTTAAATACCGATAGAAACTTTTACTGTCTGTTTTTGTCTCTCGCCAGTTTATCTTTATTCTATTTTCCCTTTCATCATCAATTTCTTGGTCCTCCTTTGCTGAATTCTAAAATCTTTCCAATCCTTAGGCTTACTGCTCTTTTTGGCAACATTATAAGCCTCTTCCTTTGATCTAATTCTATTTTTAACCTCTTGTTAGCCACAGTTGGGTCACTTTTCCTTTGGGGATTTTGTGCCTTAAAGGAATGCTATTTGCTGTCAATTATGTATTAATTCTTGAAATGCTAGCCATTGCTTGTCTACCTGCGAGAGAACAGCTCCGCAGGTCGGACTATAAAAAGCTCGAGCGACAAACCACAAACCTCCAGCGCGAGCTGCTCTAAGTGTGCGACGATTTTGAGATGGGCGACTGGGTGACATCATCAAAACCCTGGTCGCCATTTTTGGAGCGTGGGCAGGAACATTGGCAGGGCCCAAGTACAGAGGAGTGTGAAGATCGGGGCGGGTGAGCGGCAAGAAATCGTGGCGGAAGTGCGACAGATGAGGGTACAGGGCCCAGAAGAGCCAAGGGCCCAGGGGCAGCACGGGCCAACCGATACTGCGATATGTGTGCGCGCTAGGTCCATGCAGCAGAGCAGGTCTCCAGTCGTCTTGGTTAACCCTTGCCACTGGACCAAGACCTAACTCTGTCAAGCCTGTGTGGTGGCTGCTGTGCAACGGTCACCACACATTAAAAAAATTCACGCACAGGCATCTTCCACCCCCTTAATTGGAGTTCAGGACTGGAACATCGGGTCCTTCATCGAAACACCTGTGAACTCGTGGAAACAAGTCATCCTCGTTCGAGGGACCGCCTATGATGATGACCATCATACCTTTTAATGTACTTTCCCAATCTACCTTAGCCAATTCGCCCCTCATACCTATGTAGTTTGCTTTGTTTAGATTTAAGACCCTAGTTTTGGATTTAACTAAATCACTTTCAAACTCAAAATAAAATTCTACCATATTATGGTTATACTTCCCTAAAGGCCCCTTTGCTACAAGCTTATTAATTAACCCTTTCTCATTGAATAATACTAGATCTAACATAGCCTGTTCTCTAGTTGGTTCCTCAGCATACTGATCTAGAATAGCATCTTGTATACATTCCATGAATTCGTCCTCCACACTATTACTGCAAATTTGGTTTGCCCAGTCTATATGTAGGTTAAAGTCCCCCATAATTACTGTATTACCCTTGTTACATGTTCCTCTAATTTCCTGATTTATACTCTGCCCTACATTACAACTACTGTTTGGGGGCCTATAAACAACTCCCACCAATGTTTGCTGCCCCTTGCTGTTTCATAGCTCCACCCAAACTGATTCTACTTGATTTTCCGAGCTAAGATCCTTTCTCTCTGCTGTCTTTATCCCATCCTTTATTATCAGGGCCACCCCTCCTCCTTTTCCATTTTGCCTATCTCTTCTAAAAGTTAAGTATTCTGGAATATTTAGTTTCCAACCTTGGCCACTTTGCAACCACGTCTCCGTAATGGCTATTAGATCAAACCGATTAATTTCTATCTGTGCTATTACTTCATCTACTTTGTTGCGAATGCATTTGCGCATCCAGATACAGTGCCTTTAGCTTTGACTTATTTCTATTTTTTTCCTGATGTCACCTTAGTCCCTGATGCCTTATCACCATTGTTACTCTCTCTGTCCCTTCCTGACCCAGTCCGCTTATTTTTTTACCCAAAACTCTGCTCTGCTCTGGAGCCTTGACATTTCTCTTGCTGCTTTTAAATTGACTCTTTCCTGAACCCTCCTTCCCCCCCCACTTCATTAGTTTAAACCCTCTGTACTGCCCTAGTTATTCGGTTCACCAGGATGCTGGTCCCAGTCTGATTTAAGTGGAGCCCGTCCCAACGGAACAGTACTGGTGCTTGTGCCTCATGAACGTGAACTGAGACCCCTTCCTCCTACACCATTCTTGTTTTTCCCTATGTCAATTTGCGCGTTGCTCAGGTAATAATCCAGAACCTTTGAGGTTCTGCTTTTGAATTTGGATCCTAGTTCCTCAAACTCCCTCGGCAGAACCTCATTCCTAGTTCTACCTATGTCGTTGGTTCCTACGTGGAACATGACAACTGGATCATCCCTCTCCCACTCCAAGTTCTTTTCCAGCCGTGAGGAAACTCCATAACCCTGGCACTGGGCAGGCAACACAACCTCTGGAACTCCTTGCCGCGGCTGCAGAGAACAGTATTTATCCCCCTGACTATACTGTCGCCTACCACTATCACATTCCTTTTTACTCCTCCCACTTGAATGGCTTCCCGTACCACGATGCCGTGGTCAGTTTGCCCATCCTCCCTTCAGTCTTTATTGTCATCCGTAAAGGCAGCAAGTACCTTGTGCCTGTTGGACAAGGTCAAGGGCTGAGGCTCCTCCATCACTATATCTTGGATCCCCATTCCTTCCTGACTGGCAGTCACACCCTCCTGTCCCTGACCATTGACAAACTCTAAAGTATTGCTTAACCTAAGGGGTGCGACTGCCTCCAACAAAGTGTCCAGGTAATTCTCCCCTTCCCTGATGCCATTGCAATGTCTCCAGCTCGGACTCCAGCTCAACAACTCTGAGCCGAAGTTCCTTGAACTGCAGGTACTTACCGCAGATGTGGTTGCTCGGGATCTTACTGGTCTCCATTAACTCCCACATGCTGCACCACCTGCACTGCCATCTTTATCAACCTTATTTTATTTATATAATTAGTTACAGTATTTATTCAAACGATTATTTGTAGTTTTAATTTGCAGTTTTAATTAGTTAATTTAGTTTGTTATTAACTCAATAGTATAATAGTTAATACTCTCCCAGTTCTGAATTTAATCCACTTACTTAACCTCGAGAGCAAAAGAGCTGTAATACTCTCCGACCAATCATCTACCCGCTGTCCTGTGACGTCACTCCTTGTTTTTTTATCTTGCCACTTACGCTGCCGCCGCTTAAGGCTCATGTCTGCCTGTGTTCTGGGCCTTCTCCTCTCAGTTCTCTTTAACCATCGCCGCTGATCCTGCTCAAGTCCCGCTACTATGCTAGCCTCTAAAGAACGCGTAGTGCAATATCTGAGCTGGTGTCTGCGGTGAGAGATACAGCGACGCAGTGTGTTTTACCGCCTGCTCTTCTCCGGCCTCACTCTCTACGGTGCCTTCAGGGACAGGCTGCTCAGATGCTTGCTGATTATCTGAAAGCACAAGAGGCGGCTTAAGGTGAGGGGAGGGGGGCAGGAAGGGAGCTTGATTAGTGCAAGACGCTTGTGGGGTGAGGGGGAAGTGGGATGTGAGGAGGAGTAGGGATGGACATACCATTGTGGTCGCCAAGGGGGTCAATAATCTGCAGCACTCGATTCTCCAGCGTAGTGATTGGGTGATGGCTTGTCCCCCGACTGCGCGCTCTTGCTCCCTCCTGTTGTAAGCCACCTTGGCCTGCAAGAGAAAGGAAAGTGTGAGAGTGTGAAGCAATGTGTTTGGGTGATGTGCCTGCCATAGTTGAATAGCTGTCATTGTGTAAAAGGTGTGAGATGTGGATGTGGGTAGGTAGAGATTGTTGGTAGGGAAGTGCTGGGGGTGTGGTGCTTTGGGCAGTGTTTGAAGACGGTGGTTGAGATGGTGGTATGCAGCATTTGTTGAAGCATTCACTCACCCTGACCACACGAGTGAGGCTGTTAAATTTCTTCCTGCACTGTGTGGGTGTCCTGGGGACCACAGTGCTGCCCGAGACGTGCTGTGCTACCTCCCTCCACATGGTGCGGAAGACTTGTGGCGAGGGCCTCCTGCCAGTTGGTGGGTAGAGCACTGCCCTCCATCTCGCCACAGCGAAAGCAAATGCTTGATCGGAGAATCTGTGGGCTCTCTCCCTGGCGCATGGATGTGTCATATGTACATGTGGTTTAGTCCTCCGGCTCCTTCTGCTTGCTGAGGCAGTTGCATAGCCAGCAATACTAAGAATAAGGTGCTGCATCATCAATGAACTTCCGCCTTTAAGCAGCAATAAAAAGCTGGTGGCAATGATGACTTGCGATTAGACCCGATCTTGCTCCACCCTTTGAGTGTGACGCCAATGAGCTTAGCCATTAAGACTTGCATTAGGACTCCAATAATTTTATTGAGCAGTGAGCACACAATTTTCATGCAGTCTAAAGCGTTTGCACCTAGCACTAATTCTCCAACTTTTCTATTGACACCGCCCATTCCTTGGCTGTAACGAATTTCTAGCCCTTTAACTTTAGCTTTTAAATTTTTTAAAGTTTTCAACTCATTTTTATTACTCCCCCACCATCCCCAGGTTCTCTTGCTCTCATTGATCATCCCAGTCCACAACTGGTGTCCCATTCTGCCTGCCAAATTTCCAATTTCTTCTCCTGATGACTTTCCTGTCCTCCCGCGGGATTAATATGGCTGGCCGCGAGGCCATTTGTTTCCTTACCTCTGTTAATATCTGACTTTTAGTTGTCCTCAGATGCTCCGCAGCCCGTTCTCAGGCGCTTAACTGTGCTGAGTTCCATAATCACCCACCTATGGCCTACTGTGGGCCACTATTTCCTGCATGTCTCTTTTCAGAACTTTGAGCAGCCTGCCTGCCAAGAAAATTTGGAGCTCCCCATTTCTTTGTTGGCTGCTCTGCACTTCGCTGAGGTTAATCAATCAGTGGCCGTTATTTAAGCTCCATATGGCTATCCCCAAAGAGTTTAAAAGAGCTAGCGAATGATATAATTCTTTCAGCACCATACCCAACCCCCATTCTCCCTCGGTCAACCCCCTTATGGTGCTGATGTCACTATTTCTGCTGTGTGGCTCCTCCGAGCTTCAATAATATTCCATTGTTCTCAGCGACCATCAATTCTCTCGTTTGAAGCCACCCTCTCCCCAGACTCCAGATCTCCTCTGGCCTCTTACCGTGCTTTATTTCCCTCCACCATGCAGCCCCATAATCCAGCTCTACCTTTTCTCCCGCACTTCTAACCCTGCTCTACTTTTCTGCACCCCTCCATCTAGTCCCCTAACCCGGTTTTACTTTCTCCCTTATCCTAGTTCCTAACCCTTCTCTCCCCAGCCTCTAACCATATTTGACTTTCTCCAACCGTGCACCCGCTCCTCCACATAACTCCAACGTTCCCCACCCTGCTCCAATTTCCCCTCTAGCGTCTTCTAGTCTCCAGTGTCACATTCCTGTCTACCAAGGGTCCAATTATCCCTCCATCCTCTAGCTGCACTCAACTAGAAGATTTCACTTGTTCCTGATTTGTGTGCGATAGCACAGGAAATCATCTAGTGGAAGAAAAACATTTTAAGCCATCAAAATGGCGTGGGTAATGGCACCTGCTGTGGTATGGAGTTGTACATACCAGGAAAGTTCCAGGTTAAAATTCCAGTCTGGGCCAGTTTAAGTGGAGTGGCAATTTGGGTATTATAGTTGACTGTGAGGTAGAAATGAGAGAAAGAATGGTCAGGGTTCTCTTATCCAACAACTGCTGCTGGAAAATATGCACGTCAGGTGAGGACAGGTTCATGGTGCCATAATATTCAAACTGTAAATTATTTTCTTTTAAGAAATATTGCTTTTTCTTCTTCCTCTCTCCCAAATCTCTTCCCCTTTTTTCCTGAATTCACAAATTTATACTGCAGTACAACTTCATGACCATTCTCCAGTATCCAGAGGCTCAATACAAGCACAAGAACAAAGCAGTAAATGTCAGCTCAGATACAAGACTGAAGAAACAGAGCATCAGTCCCAGCCTGAGGAGACTGATTATTGTAATATTTTATTGGTGGAGAGAAGTAGTCAATTGAAATATTATGCAGGTTTAGGTGGAATGAGAACACAAACTATTGTTTAGCTAGATTCCAGTTAATGTTCTTGGATCCTGTATCCCAGTCAAACAGGTCAACAGTTTATTTTAATCAAATGTAGATGTGTAATTATCCATGTAGCAAAACAGAAGTATGAGCAGACACACACATACATCTGTTACAAGACCACTTTTAGGTAGATTTTGATCCCATTATATTTTCAGTGTTTGCCAGTTGCTGTTATAGAAAATGACTTGGTTCTTTCCCCATTAATATCCTACCTGGAAAGAATCCACACACAAAACCCTGTGTATTTCTTGCACCATCTTGATTTAATGGGTTGTAATAGTGTTATCCATTCCAAAGAGAAGTGACTATACATTAGGTTAAAAGTTCAACACTGCTATTCATCCTGCTCTGCCTTTCAACCCACCAATATGTTGGGTAGACAACAGCCAAGCTCCCCTGCCTGAGAAGGAAGCATCAGTGATTGAGATGGTGCAAGACTTGCCCATTAAGTTATGATCGCCACCAGCAGCCAATTGTGAAGAAACAAGGATTTAATCTTACTGGTTAATAATTTTTTTTAAAATTCTAACTAATTCATTGGTATAAGCAGGATCACTAGGTTGAAATGGCCTTACCTTTTACCATTGTCTATTTGATATTCTGGAAACACAAAACCACTGTTTCCTCAGTAACTTTCGGCCTGATGTCTGCTTTGTTGTTCTTTCAGGAAAACCTAGACAAGTTTCAAAGGCTGTGAAATCACAACTCAGCAAGAAACACTGGAGGCACTCTGTGGTGGTATTGGTTCAGGGTACATTATCTGAACTGTGTATATATTGTAAAAACAGACAATGGCTTACAACCCGAGGATTCTCAGAATTAGACTTTAATTTTAACAGCGTATTGTGGTATTTATTTATTTATTTTTTTTAAAAAGGTTTGCATTGCATTGACAGGGAGGGCTAAGTATTTATTAACATAGTAATCCAAAGATTACGCTGGTCCTTATTGAAAAGAGGTGAGAGGGAAGATTAGCATCTTCAGGTGAGACAAGGTGAAAATCAAAACAAAAATCAATTATTGATGAACATTTTGCACAACTACTCAATAGAATGCTAAAATGTAGGTAAGCAAGCATTTTAAGAAAACAAAAACACAATTAGCCTGAATGTATGATTCCTGTAATACCAGATTTTTATTTATTTAAATGGTACAATTTGATTTACAGGCAAAATGGTATTAAACAATAATCTGCCAGGCATTTTGGCCACTGCATGGGTCAAAATAGGTCTTAAGGAAAGCAGTGTTCTCAAGTCACACCATTACAAAAAGAATGTGCAACATACACAAGGAGACCTGGATAAAGATTACAAATATTGCGTCTTATAAATAAGAAATACTGTTTTATACATAAAATTGTATAAGTGTTGCACGTCTTTCCCAACAGTATGATGGCATTTTTAAGGCAAAAGGCTAAAAACAAAGGCATAGGACAAGACTGTATGGATCTGGTTCGCACGTCAGAATATGCTCGGAGCTTGTTGTACCATACTATACGTCAATCATTCTGTGCATGTCTTTTCTACTGGTAGGACGTTAACCTCATACTTTTGATTAATTGACTTCCTTACACGATAAATACTAAGAACAGTATTACTGTTGTAAAAAGAAAAAAACTGCTGTATCTGCTAAGTAGAGTGTCAGGAGAGGCGGTTAATAGTAAAACTTCAAAATAAAGATGTAGCTCCTTGCTTCAGGAACAATATTTGGGAAAGAGCGTGCAACCCTTTAGACCTGCCCAGTGCTCATTAGATAAAGCCTGCAACCCTCTTATAGTAAAACCAATACAGTGATAGTTTCAGGCACTAAATGTGCAATTATAGATGATTAAGTAATTAGCAATAATAATATTCAGCAGTGATAGTAATTACACGCAATAAATTGGCTAAAACGTATTACAACAAAAACGAAACAGGCAAACACTGATTAAATTTTACATCGTCAGTATGGCAGAGGCAAATCAATCTAGCTGGCACTGCACTGTCAGGATAAAAGGCAAAGGGTACACACAGCCTTTCTCTCCACCTCCACCCCCACCCCCACCCCCCCCCCCGGCTCCACCACAAGTCCCTGAGGTATGTGTTGGAAAAGTAACAGCTCAGACTGCCAAATTTTTTTCTCTCCAGTTTGTATAACTGACTTAATTTACGAATTTCCATCCAGCCCAAATGCAGAAAATGCAGTAATATTAAATGGAGTGTGTTTTAACATGTTTGGGCAGTGGAAGTTGGGGGGGGGAGGTGGAGCATTCCAAATAGCCAAATTTGAATATTTTAAAGGACATTTACACATCAGTAATAATCTTCAGATGATTGATCACCAAATTAATTTAAAAAAAGAGTGGCAGCCCTAAATAGAAAATAAAAACTAAGCTGTGTATACAAGCAAGCAAAATACCACAGAAATATGCAAGGCAATTAGAAGCAGGTCTAAAACATGGTTACTATTGATGACAGGATCTTGAGGGTGGGGAGGTAACTCACAGAGCCAATCCTGAAACATTTATGGAGTATATTTACACAAAAAAGACTCAACATTTCCTCATACTATTCCATGATAAAAAACATTCACACAAAAATATAACATTTGAAATAATTAATAGCACCAGTGTATCAGGTAATTTAATTTTTTTTGCTACGCAATGTACAAAGTTGCATAGAGTGTCGCTGTAAAAAATAAGTTCTGCTTTTGACTTTGACATAGATGAAGCAGCAGTCTTGGGAACGGAAATGTAGTGTAGTCCACACAAAATGCATGTGTAAAACATTTCTATGGGCATTTCACTGTCGCAAAATAGCTGAAAATAAGGGAACAAAGGGAGCAGGGAAAATTAGTATTACATAATTCAATCCGTTTTCTAATGAGAAGACCAACTTTCACGGTAATTTACAACATTAACATGGTGAATACTGCATATATTGTTCACAAGTGACTTACTGCTATCCTACAGTGTTGTGGTTTTACGTGCAGTTAGGAAGTGAAGTGGTATAAAGTTAAATGTTAACATGTTAATGATTCATAATCCTTCACAGCTAGTCTGGTCATTTAAAAGGGGAGAAAAGTATCCTACAATACAAAGCTATGTTAATACGCATGATGTGAATGTAATAAAGAGCCAATGCCTCCATGTAGCAGGAGGAGAGACAAACCTACATTAATAGCCTTTTTTGTTTGTTTTAAACACCATTATACTGATCAAGGCTGACCCTCTGCTTTCTCATTTCAGCAGAAGGAGCCTCGGTGTCTGCCCATTGGAGAGACAGGCCTGATACCTCAAGTCTAATGGTGCGGAGTGACTTAAATCGGGTGCATGGAGTGTGGCTCTCAGACAGACTGTCCCTCTAACACAGACTTGATTCATCCAGGATCCCAGTAGCTTGCCATGTAGGTATGTCAACTCACACCCACCCCAATGTCCACAATCTTGTGCTTCATCCAAGCAGCTGCATTTGATGCCTGAGGAGTTTCATTTATGAGCCTTGGAACACTTAATGCTGTTGTGTCAGACATTGAAAAAATTTGGTAATAAGGCAATTTCTGTACAATGTCACTTTTAGGTTTTGAGTAGGACATGGCGGCCAAGAAGGTGACTACGGGGTCTCCAGAGACTGGGTATTGTAACAGCCAGGAGGTAATGTTTGTTTGATGTCCTCTAGGTTTTTGATGTCCTTCAGGATATCTTGAATGTCTCGTTCATAGGTAAATATCGCATTAGCCTGCTCCTTTTCAGCCTCTTCTAGATCTGCCAACTTCCGTTCTAAATCACTATCCTTCATCTGATCCTTGGCGTTGTTGAGAGTGTCCTCAATTTCTTTTAGCCGGTCAACGTCTACATTATCGAGCTGACCTGTAAAAACAAGCCCAACCATAGTAATCAATATTCCAGTGTGACAAGGAAATATCTGACAAATATACAAGCTTATCAAATTCACACAGTATAGTTCACTTACTACTGCAGTAGAAATGCAAATTCCAAATGGTGTCGTGGTAGGCAGGTTAGGCTGGTAAATGGGTAGGCACAGTTCCTTCTTACAATGCAAAGGACCTTTATATCAAACATATATAAATATAGGTCCTAAACTTGGACATTATTCTGCAACAGGCAGGGAATTGAATGTGTGCAGATTCAAATAAGTGATTTGCCATTACATTATCAATTTTTAATCAACTTTTAAACTTCTTAAACAATTTGGGAAAACTCTTAAATTTTTAATCAACTTGGAGAACTTTTTTAAAAAACTTTTAAACAACTTGATTTACATTTTAGACTTTATCAACTTTATCAATTTATCTATTTATTAAACCTTCAATCAACCTGTGTAACTTCTTTTTAATAATTTGGAAATACTTTTAAACTCAAACTTTTAAAACAACTTGGAAACCTTTGGGGAAATTTTTAACCTTGGAAGAAACTTTCCAAAACTTCCCTCGGAACCCCTGCGGACAGCTGACCTTCCCAATGCCTGCCCCCCAACCAAGCCTCGGACCACCTACCGTCAATGGCGCTACTCGGCGCCGAGTTTGCAGCCAACACCTCGCCATAGACAATTAAGCTTAAACAGCTGTGCCTGGTCTCCAGTCATCTTGGACCACGACCGTGCTCAGCTAAGCCCATGTGGTTGCCAGTGTGCAGCGGCCACCCCAGGTTAAAAGAACTCATGCACAGGCATCTTCCACTTCGCTAATGTGAAGTTCAGGACCTGGAACACCAGGACCCTCATGGACAATTCCAATAGCAACAGGCCGGAAGGCCGCACTGCCATAGCTGCCCGGGAACTGTTTTGACATTGACATCGCCACCCTAAGCAAGACCCGGCGGGCAGGGGAAGGCCAGCTCAAGGAACATGATGGAGGTTACATCTTTTTCTGGAAAGGAAAACCAGAGGAAGAACGCCGCCTTCATGGAGTCGGCTTTGTCGTCAAAAATGAACTGGCCGACCGCTTGAAAGACTCCTCCTGCGGGGTTAACGAACGCCTCATGACTCTTCGCCTTGCCCTATCCCAGAACCAATGCGCCACAGTCATCAGTGCATACGCCCCAACACTCGATGCAACGGATGAGGCTAAAGAGGGTTTTTATTCCAACCTCGAGACATCCCTGTTCCGCGTCCCCACAAATTGATCCTCCTAGGTGACTTTAATTCCAGGGTCGGCAAAGACACAGTCCTCTGGGGAGGCGTGATTGCCAGACAGGGGTAGGGAAAGCCAACTCCAGCAGTACCCTACTCCTGACAAAATGTCTAGAACATGAACTCATCACCAACACCCTGTTCTGCCAGAGGGACAAATACAAGGCATCGTGGCAACACCCTCGCTCCAAACACAGGCACCTGCTCGACTATGTCATCATCCGAGCCAGTGATCGCAAGGATGTGCGCATCGCCCGCGCCATGACAGGAGCTGATGACTGCTGGACGGACCATCGCCTAATCCAATCCATCATCAAAATAAACATAGCCCCAAAGCAGAGAGCACAGCAGAAGCAGTGCCGCAAAAGAGTTAATGCCGGGGCACTTAAAGACCCAGCTAAGAGAGCCCTATACAGCCAGCACCTCACAGCTAATCTGGCGTGCCTCGATGACCCTGAGATGTTGAATGCCCACAGCGCTTGGTCTGCCCTCCAGGTCTCCATAACCAGTGTCTGTGGAGAGATACTTGGTTACTCAACCAGAAAACACCAGGACTGGTTTGATGAAAATGATCAGGAGATTCAAGAACTAATAAATCGTAAGCGCAAAGCATTTCTGAGCCTCAAGCAACAACCCAACTTGGGAGCTGCAAAGCAACGTTATAGACGGCTCAAGGCTGAGGTCCAACAAAAAACCCGGGACCTAAAGAACAGGTGGTAGATGGAGAAAGCACAGGAGATACAACAATTGGCCGACAGCCATGATATGTGAGGATTCTTCATTGCAGTCAAGGCCACCTATGGTCCAAACTCCCAAGGCCCGACCCCACTCCTGGCCAAGAACAGGGAAACACTCATCAAGGACACCGAGGCTGTCAGGGCCCACTGGAAGAAGCACTTTGAAGATCTCCTCAATCGAGACTCTGCCTTTGACTCGGGTGTTCCCAACTCCATCCCGCTGCATGCGACCTGCCACCACCTCAGTGAAACCCCAACGCTGCACGAGGTAGGCAAAGCCATAAAACAGCTCAAGAATAACAAGGCTATGGGATTCCTGCTGAGGCACTAAAGTATGGCGGAGAGGCGCTGTTGGCACGGATACATGACCTCATCTCTCTCATTTGGAGGGAGGAGAGCATGCCGGAAGATCTGAGAGATGCAGTGATCGTGACCATCTTTAAAAAGGGGACAAGTCCGACTGAGGCAACTACAGGGGGATCTCCCTGCTATCAGCCACTGGGAAGGTTGTCTAGAGTTCTCCTAAACTGTCTTCTCCGTGGCCGAGGAACTCCTCCCGGAGTCACAGTGTGGATTTCATCCCCTACGAGGCACAACAGACATGATCTTTGCAACACGACAGCTGTAGGGAAAATGCAGGGAGCAGCGCCAGCCCTTATACATGGCCTTTTGACATCTTAGAAAGGCCTTTGACACTGTCAACCATGAAGGCTTATGGAGCGCCCTCCTTCGTTTTGGATGCCCCCAAAAGTTTGTCAACATCCTTTGCCTGCTCCACGATGACATGCAGGCTGTGATCCTTACCAGCGGTTCCATTACAGACCCAATCCACGTCCGACCAGGGTCAAACAGGGCTGCATCGTCGCTCCAACCCTCTTCTCAATCTTCCTTGCTGCCATGCTCCACCTCACGGTCAACAAGCTCCCCGCTGGAGTGGAACTAAACTACAGAACCAGTGGGAAGCTGTTTAACCTACGCCACCTCCAGGCCAGGTCCAAGATCACCCCAACCTCTGTCATTGAACTACAGTACGCGGACGACGCCTGCGTCTGCGCACATTCAGAGGCTGAACTCCAGGATATAGTCGATGTATTCACCGAGGCATTTGAAAGCATGGGCCTTGCACTTAACATCCATAAGACAAAGGTCCTCCACCAGCCAGTCCGCCGCACAGCACTGCCCCCAGTCATCAAGATTCATGGAGCGGCCCTTGACAACGTGGATCATTTTCCATACCTCGGGAGCCTCTTATCAACAAAGGCAGACATTGATGCGGAGATTCAACATCGCCTCCAGTGCGGCCTTTGGCTGCCTGAGGAAAAGTGTGTTTGAAGACCAGGCCCTCAAATCTACCACCAAGCTCATGGTCTACAGGGCTGTAGTAATACCCGCCCTCCTGTATGGAACAGAGGCATGGACGATGTACAGAAGACAGCTCAAGTCGCTGGAGATATATCACCAACAATGTCTCCGCAAGATCCTGCCAATTCCCTGGGAGGACAGGTGCACTAACATCAGTGGGCTCGCCCAGGCCAACATCTCCAGCATTGAAGCACTGACTACACTCTATCAACTTCGCTGGGCAGGCCACATAGTTCGCATGCCAGACACCCTAAGCAATTGCTCTACGCGGAGCTCCTATACAGCAAACGAGCCAAAGGTGGGCAGGGGAAACGTTACAAGGACACCCTCAAAGCCTCCCAGGTAAAGTGCAACATCACCACTGAGACCTGGGAGTCCCTGGCCGAAGACCACCCAAGGTGGAGAAAGTGCATCCAGGAGGGCATTGAACTTTTCGAATCTCAACGCCGCGAGCAAGAAGAGGTCAGGCGCAGGCAGCGGAAGGAACATGCGGTAAATCAGTCCCACCCCGCCCCACTTTCCCCGACGAATGTCTGTTCCACCTGTGACAGGGTCTGTGGCTCTAGTATTGGACTATACAGCCACCAAAGGACTCACTTTAGGAGTGGAAGCAAGTCTTCCTCGATTCTGAGGGACTGTCTATGATGATGATGATGTTGATGAATGAAAGGAAACAGTAATGGATAAATCACAAAACTCAACTGGTTTACAAACTAAACAGATCTCAACTTAGTAAAATCCTCGAGTACTAATCTCGGACTTGATAGCCACTAGAAAGTTTGCCATTCTTAGGAGTTATAAATTGCTGTCGACTCAATATAGTCTATAATGTAGTCGTGCATGCCTGCCCACAACCTGGGAGTTAAGATTACCAATGGTTGGGGAATGTGGTTGCACCATCTAATGGGTAGGGTATGAAGTATTTTTGCCCAGTGTTGGCTTGGTAGCTGTCCCTTTAAATTGTCACAATATTCTAAGCAGTTTAAAAACCAGCTGCATATCCTGAGCCTAATTTGATACCAATGTTGCAAGGTTTGGTCAACTGTCTCCAAGATTACAAGCTTGAGGGGAACCAAGCCAGGTAATTCAAACATAAATATTACTGTATGATCAGTTGAGTTGTGTATGACTGACAGCTCTATTTTGGGGAAAAGGTCAGTTATTTAAATCTAAGGAGCTCCAGCAATGGTTTCAGGGGCATTTCAGTTTAATCGTTCAAATCAGAAAAAATCAGTTTGCAACCTTTAAGAATTAGGTCAGACCAATGTAGCTCCCATAGAGAAATATAAAAATAATCATTGTGCATTAAACATTAATTGCAAAATATAACAATTTAGTATAGAGACTGAAAACATTGTTTCCTTTAATAGAGCTAGGTAGTATAATTTATACTATAGATGATACTGTTATTTAATTTGTGTATGTGTTAAATAAATTCACTTGACAGTTAAAGTTTGAAACAAGATCTGATGCTATGATAATCTGCTGCTTCTCAGAGACAGATTCTGTGGAGGTGAAGGATAATTCTAGCAGCTATAATAATTACCAACAAGATTTTTCTGATGGGTATTCTGGCATATTACTGAAAGCTTACCCGGATATCAGGACAAGTGAAGATGCCCCCTGAACTTACAGGGAGTTGGGGCTTACCTATGGGAGTTATTTGAAATATGGAAGTTGAAAAATCTACAGCAAGGATAGGAAGATTGTTTGTGGCCTCACACAAACCCAATGTAGAAATTTGTACTGAACTAATGAATCTACTACCTTCCCAACAAATTTACTGAATGGTATTTACTGAAGTGTTTGGCTATTTTTCTGTGCAAATTCTCAAAAACATATTGCCGCCTGGGGGAAAATAGCAAGCGTATATAAATTAATGGCCTGTAATTTACAGTCAGCAGCGAAGCACAGACGTCACCTCTGACCCCGAAGAAAACTGCACAGAGATCTCATGATCTCTGCGGCGAGAAGTTTGTCTTTTTCGGCATTCAATTGATTTCAGCGCCATGTAATGGGAATTACTAGTGCGATGCGACTGTGATGTCAACAAGCTGTTTAAACAGCTAATCACACTGCAGAATTCTCAGACAGGAAAGCAGGAAGTGAGAAGCTGCTTTTATCCGAACTTTTAAAAAATGTTAGAGACCGAAATAAAGATTGGAACTCACAGATGGGAATATAGTAGAAGTTGAAATATGAAAAAGTTACTTAAATTTTTTTAAAATCATAATGGAGAAATTTGACACTCTACAAATATAAAAAATGAAAAATGGCCAGAATGTTCATTTACCAGTCAATATTATAATAATAATAATAATAATAAAAAACGTTTATTTATATAGCGCCTTCAATGTAGTAAAATGTCCCAAGGTGCTTCATAACAGTATTACAAGACAAAACAGATAAATTTGACACCGAGCCACAAAAGAAGAAATTAAGGCAGATGACCAAAAGCTTGGTTAAAGATTTTAAGGAGCGTATTAAAGGAGGAAAGAGAGGCGGAGAGGTTTAGGGAGGGAGTTCCAGAGCTTAGGGCCCAAACAGCTGAAGGCACAGCCAATGAGGCACGTTCAAGAGGTCAGAATATGAGGAGCACAGATAAGAGCTGTTAAAACCCCAGCTACACCTACTCCAACAGGGCTTAACATTTAAAAGGGGTATTTAACAGCAACATTAGCGCAGAAAAGCCCATGTTTTCATCAGTTTCATTGATTTCACCATTTCACCGATTGCCGGCTTGAGGGGGGGGGGGGGGGGGGCGGGTGGGGTGGTGTCGTCCCACAGTGCAGCCAGTGCCGGAGCAGTGGATGACTGACCACGTCAGGATTTCCACATTTAGATGCGCATGCACTAAATCCTGAACTTGCGGTCAGTTTCAGAGGGATAATGACCAATGTTCCCTCTAATTTTTGGGCGGCCGTGTGGCCTCTTTAACAGGCTGCGTGGGCAATTCAAAATTCCATGCATGCGTGGTTTTTCTATTTAAAAGCCGGCTCACCGGCTGCGGGACCTGCAGAGCGCTGTGCAACCATGCAGCTTAAGGGAAACATTGGTAATGGTGACGAATACTGTTATTTTGCCGTTATTACCCACCGCAAATCCGGGCCAATGTAATTTACAAGGTGAAAATGGCACCATGTGTCTGCAAGTCTACACATTAGAATCCTTGAATCCTCCTCCATTGTAAAATGAGTCATGTTAAAATGAAGTTGAACGAAAAGAAATCCAAATTAAATAAATGGAACACCTCTACAAATAATGTTTTAATTGGACAGAGCATTTTCCTATGTGTTCCTCAGAGTACCTTAGAAAGATAGGTTACACCTCCTATTCTAGAATGAACCAAGTAGAATGACAGTAGAAATCAGGCAAGCGGAGGAAAGTTTTATGTTACAACAACAATTTATCAAGCAAAATTTGACACCAAGGGCGATCTTGGTCAAGGAGTTAGGTTTTAAAGAGCATTTTACAGGAGGAAAGAGAGATAGAGAGAGAGAAAGAAGCGTAGAGATTGAGGGAGGTAATTTCAGAGCTTCAGTCCTTGGCGGCTGAAAGCAAGGCTACCAATGAATGGTTGAGCGATTAAAATCGGGGATGCACAAGAGGCCAGAATTTGAGGGGCCCAGCGACCTCAGAGGATTGCAGAACTGGAGATTTCAGAAATATGGAGGGGCGAGGCCATAGAGCGATTTGAAAATGAGGATGAGAATTTTAAAACTGAGGTATTGCTTAACCAGGAACCAATATAGGTCAGCAAGCACAGGGGTGATGGGTAAATGGGACTTGGTGCGAGTTAGGACATGGGCAGCAGAGTTATGAATGACCTCAAAACCGAAATTGCCCTCCAACTCACATGGGGCGCACTCACCGTTTCTTTATGTTCTTAATCCGCCCCATGGTCCGATCGAAATTCAGCACTTAATTTGTGTGTTGGGGCAGATGTCATGGTGGCGGTGGGGTGGAAGTGTCCTTGCAGCGGATTGGCCGCCCCGACCAATCGTCAGCACGACGTGGACAAACTGCGACACGCTGATGCATCACAATGTTCCCTCCCCTTCAATTAAAGGGGAGAACCACTGCAAATATTGCAAAGTTTTTAGTTAGGTCCACTGGGCCACCAGGGAGGATTTCGGCCAGGCTTACAGAGGGTGCCAGGCTGCCTGTTGGTGGCCCGGCCAAACCCGTGGGCATAATTGTCAGCCTGACCTGGCAGTCGGCCAACAATAAAAAATAGAATGGAGTTGCTGGCAGCGCGACCTCCCCTGTAAGGGAAGACGCAACGGCCAGCCACAGATACAGCTCCCCGCTGGGGAAAGCTGTCAGTGGCACTGACTGGTCTCGTCACTCCCGCGGGGTAATTCTGCACAGGGGTAATTTCCCGCGGGGGTCGGAAAGTGGGTCACCGCTGGTCGTTAATGGCCAGTCGGACGCAGTAGGAAAACGGGCGGTGCGGTAACCCCGTTTCCGGCCCGGGGGCAATTTCGGAGGGGTCGACCCATCCGTCCGCCCCCAGTCGATAAGGCCTCTCCACTCCATTCACGTCTCTTAGAAGAGATGGAAATGGAGCTGATAGAGGGGGGCATTTTTGGCCCCCTCAAGTTTATGGAGGTTAAGATCCGAAAGGCCAAGGCTTCCATTTGTCCATCTGCTGATCTTTTGCAGACATGAAAAGTAACTGTCTCTTTCGCAGAATGTGTGGGGAAAAAATGAAAACTTTATCACATTCTAAAATGGTTTCCCAACAGTAAACTGCTGACTTGCTTGATTTAAAAGCATTTCAGAATTTTTCAAGACAACTACGTTTCTAGCTGAAGCCATCTCCTTGCTAGCCGTTAGGATAATTTTGCGCTAAAGCAGGTACAATCATCATCATAGGCAGTCCTTCGGAATCGAGGACGACTTGCTTCCACTCTAAAAATGAGTCCTTAGGTGGCTGAACAGTCCAATACGAGAACCACAGTCTCTGTCACAGGTGGGGCAGATAGTTGTTGAGGGAAGGGGTGGGTGGGACAGGTTTGCCGCACGCTCTTTCTGCTACCTGCGCTTGGTTTCTGCATGCTCTCGGTGATGAGACTCTAGGTGCTCAGCGCCCTCCCGGATGCACTTCCTTCACTTGGGGTGATCTTTGGTCAGAGACTCCCAGGCATCAGTGGGAATGTTGCACTTTATCAGGAGGCTTTGAGGGTGTCCTTGTAATGTTTCCTCTGACCACTTTTGGCTCGTTTGCCGTGAAGGAGTTCCGAATAGAGCGCTTGCTTTGGAGTCTCGTGTCTGGCATGCAAACAATGTGGCCAGCCTGGCGGAGCTGATCCAAGTGTGGTCAGTGCTTCAATGCTGGGGATGTTGGCCTAGTCGAGGACGCTAACATTGGTATGACTGTCCTCCCAGGGGATTTGTAGGATCTTGCGGAGACATCGTTGGTGGTATTTCTCCAGCGACTTGGTGTCGACTATACATGGTCTATGTCTCTGAGTCATACAGGAGGGCGGTCATTACTACAGCCCTGTAGACCATAAGCTTGGTGGCAGATTTGAGGGCCTGGTCTTCAAACATTTTTCCTCAGGCGGCCGAAGGCTGCACTGGAGGTGGTGTTGAATCTCGTCATCAATGCCTGCTCTTATTGATAAGATGCTCCCGAGGTATGGGAAATGGTCCACATCGTCTCGGGCTGCGCCATGGATCTTGAATGACTGGGGGGGGGGGGCAGTGCTGAGCGGCGTGAACAGCCATCTCCTTGCTAGCCATTTAGGATAAGTTTGCGATAAAGCAGCTACAATATCTGCTGCAGCACAAATCTTTACAATGCGGTACGTATACAGTTTTCAACATCAGATACAATGTGATCATATTTTGGCACACACTTTACAAACCAGCGTTTCGGAAAATACTTCTGCAATCTGGGAACATTCATCACCAGGTCCAAATCTTTGTCCTTGTCCAAGATCAAAACTCATGCACCCTCAATCCCCATTGGTATCAGGAGGCTAATTTTTAAGTGCACAGAAAGTTTCAAATCAAGCACTATATGGTTAGCATAAAGGGGGACCGACCTCATTTTAAAAAAAAGGATTTTCACGTACTTTGGGAAATCAAGTTTTATGAAAATTGCGCTCCTTTAATAGGCTTTCACAGGCAGCCACCTGGAAAACTGAAACCTGACATATTGTTGTCATTGGCGCAAATGGAGATAAACCTCCAACGCTGCAGTTACTATTTTTTCTGTGTGACTGCTCACAGTCTTTCTGCTGTAAAAGCCACTCTATTTAAATTGCCTGACAGTTCCTACAGAAACCAGATAAACTTGTAATCAATTCCGTAGTTGTTTTAAAGACATGATCAACCTTTTTTCTGTTCATTGCTGCAACTGTCCCAATGGCTGGGAAGGCATGTGCAGGTCAGTGATGGTGAAGCCTGTATGGAGGCAGGTGATAGCAAGCCTTCCGCTGCTGCTGGGCATGGGTTTTTGGCAGTCTCTGCCAGTAAGCTGCTGGCTGTTTATGTTGCTGGAGACAGCGCAGGTCAAAACCAGTTATTTTACTTTTGTGCTCTGCCAGTGACCACTTTGTTTACACTCGCAGCTTGCTGCCAACTGTAGAGGTACGATTAGTGGAAAATTGCAAACATATGAGCTATAGGGTTGGGAAAGTTGAAACCCTCAAAACAAAATGAGTGTACAATCTGGGAACCACCAAGAGGGAAGGCTAGGGTCAATTTTTCCAAAAACTAAAATTAATCCATGTAATGCTAAAAGGGACTATATGTTTGTTACTTCATTTGATCAACATAAGTTAGATTTCCAGCAACACCTACCCAGTTCTCCCAACAGCTTAGTGATGGTATTCAGCACACCCTGCACAGCTTTTTTGGCCTTTCTTGCCTGCTCATCAGCTTCTTTTGCTGCATTCGAAGCCTAAAAGGAACATTTTGAGAACATACTTAGAATTCTAAAGGTACGCCCATGTATCTCTGATCAGATGCAATAGAACAGGTATGGCAAAAATAATACTGACAGCTCTTTATGATGTAGGTTATGTGTCACTGAATTTTAAGAGTTAATTTGGAAACTTGAAGACCCTCACCATATTGGCCATCATCATGTCTTGGTCTGCTTCATCCTTTTTTCCTGCAAGTTCATCCTCTGCTTCTTTCAGTCGTTTCATCATGTCATTTACTTCATCCTCCAAGTCCATGGCATCATTAAAGGTATCATCTGCATCCTGTTTTGTCTTAGCAGCACTCTACAAGAAAAGTATTGGCTAAGGTTTGAACCAACAGCTACAAACTTAAAATGCTTGCTTAATTAAAGAGCAGTGCCACTGAAGTAAAATGGCTTGATCATGCCTGGATCTGGTGTTTTTCTAAAAAAAATTTGAAATCATGCCGTAGCTCACTGTAAGAGGTAACATAGGAGCTCTGAATTGGAATAGTCATGCAGTTTGTTCCAGGAAACACACGAACCCAGAAACCCCCTAGTATAGCATATAACATTACAAACACCATGTAAAGAATTAATTCACTTTAACCAGTTACGTTGCTTTTTCTTTTAATTGCTTGAATTCTAATGCTGATCTGACCTAAAACATAAACATTTGTATAAGCCATTGGATATCTCAGTTACAAAGATTAACAGTGCATACTGCCTGTCAGAGATATCTACTCCATCTTATTACGGATAAGAGCAAACATCTAATTCCTACACAATTATCAGACAGCGTGGATTCCAAATATAAATTAACAGCCGTCATCCTCAATGCAAATAAGGCTAGTGCGCTGAGTGAAACTACCCAGTATATTAAAACTGTGGCCATCATCATTTTTAAGTGAATTTAAATGTGCAGCTCCAATTATGATCTCCATCAGGTGCTGGGTTATTGGAAATACACAGCACAAAACTGTACAGAATTCTGAGGGTTAGTTTTAAATTTCAAATTTTAAACTAAAGGGCTAATCCAGTAGAATTATTTGTGGATGCACATCATTCTGAATTGATCTTCCAGAATTCAAGATTGAAAGATAAATACGTGCTGATGCAATTTAAATACACTGCCTTTGCAAACAGCTGAAAGTGACAGAATTAAGATACAAGGTCCAGGACCTAAACTTTATGCTGATAAATGCACCACTGGCTGCTCTATACAAAAAGGATAGTTATTGAAGGCAGGCTAAAAGAAAGCATAGCAGATTCAATAGGATTCTTATTTGCAACTATCTACACAAAATGATTTTTTTTTACCTCCTGCAAGGCATTTGCGATTTGCTTTGCATCCTCAGCTTTTTTTTTGGCTTCAGAAGCATCCATTCTTGCATTCCCCAACGCATCCTCAGCCTGTTTTGTCTTTGCATTGGCATCATCAATAGTCTTCCTGATGTCAGGTATTTTTTTCAAAGCTTCTTCTGCTGCTGTCTTGTTGTCATTCACCCTCTTGTCAAAATCTGCACCAAACAAAATCATTTTGGTTACTGATACTTGGACATGAACAGAGCACATGCTGTTCCCTTGGTTAATGTTTATCTATTTATTTATTTGCTTCCTCTTAAATCACTGGCAAGATTAGTTGCACCTTTTCTTTACTCTCCAGAGTAATTTGGAATAGAAATGAAAGTCTATTCCATTTCAAAAGAATACATGTAGCCTCTTTAATTTCCTGCGATCCGTCATCTTGGGGAAAGAGAGGGGGAGACGAAGACGAGAAAGAGAAAAGTAAACAAGCATCTGTCAAGATTATTACAGCTGGATCTAAAATACCACGGATTTGTGGCAATCTGAACATAAAGGTCAAGTGTAAAGGGTTTGTAATTGCACTATTGCTGTATATGAGCAATATACATTTATAATGTTTTCCCCAAGTTGCACAAGTGACAGAACAAAACTGCCCCTTTACACAATGAGCTTTAATGTAAGACACCTAACCAGCGTATGAAAAGAAAAAGAAAACATAACATAATAAATAGGAGCAGGAGTAGGCCATTTGGCCCCTCGAGCCTGCTCCGCCATTCAATAAGATCATGGCTGATCTGATCATGGACTCAGCTCCACTTCCCCGCCCGCTCCCCATAACTCTCAACTCCCTTATCATTCAAAAATCTGTCAATCTCCACCTTAAATATATTCAATGACCCAGCCTCCGCAGCTCTCTGGAGTAGAGAATTCCAAAGAATCATGACCCTCAAGCAGTTGAGGCTGGCTCATTGAATGTTTTCAAGTCAAAGATAGATAGATTTTTAAGCAATAAGGGAATTAAGGGTTACGGGGAGAGGGTGGGTAAAGTGGAGCTGAGTCCACGACCAGATCAGCCATGATCTTATTGAATGGCGGAGCAGGCTCGAGGGGCTAGATGGCCTACTCCTGTTCCTAATTCTTATGTTCTCAAAGAAGAAATAGCTCCTCATCTCCGTTTTAAATGAGCGACCCCTTATTCTGAAACTATGCCACCTAGCTCTGGATTCCCTCATGAGGAGAAACATCCTCTCTGCATCTGCCCTGTCAAGCCCCTTCAGAATCCTGTATGTTTCAGTAAGATCACCTCTGATTCTCCTAAACTCCAATGAGTACAGGCCCAACCTGCTCAATCTTTCTTCATAAGGCAAGCCCTTCATCTCAGCAATTAACCTCGTTATACAGTATATATATTTAGCACCTTTCATGTTCTCAGGATGCACCAAAGTACTTCACACTCAATTAAGTACTTTTGAAGTGCAGTCATTATTGTTTTGCAGGCAAACCGATGGCAGCCAATTTTTACACAGCAAGATCCCACAGTATATGAATGAATGATTAGTTAATCGGTCCTGGTGGTATTGGTTGAGGAATAAATGTTAGGTAGGTCAGGATAATTCCCTGCTCCTCTTCAAATTGTGAGATGGAATCTTTTTATATCCACCTGAATATGCAGACAAGACATTGGTTTAATGTATTTCCCGAAAGATGGCACCTCCAACAATGCAACATGCCCTCAGTGCTGTACTGATGTGTCAGCCAAGATTATGTGCTCAAGTCCTAGAGTGGAGTTATTATTCCAATTTTCCCATCGAGATACACAAGAGAAGGAAAGTAATCAGCATAAGCCCCCTGAATAATCAAAGAGGTAATAATATACATCAGTTTTAGAAACTGAATCACATTGACCTAGAATGTTGTACTATTTTTAAAGAAACTGGAGCTGACAAAGAAACTAGAGTTCCCAATACCAATTGTTCAGTGTACAAATATTCTCTGTTCTCCTTCCAACATCTTCTAAAGATGGCACACGCCAGAATTTAACAGCAGCATACTAATACTGGCAGTTAAAAACAAGAGCTGGCTAGATCATGGGTTGACCATTCTCTAGTCAAGGGCCTTTTTGTTAGGTGTAGCGTAATACTTTTTTTTTTTTAAACACTAGAAATATCAGTTTACAGACCTTGCAGGTTTTTGAGAATATCCTGTGCCTCCTGCAGTGTAGCCTTTCCTTTCTTGGCAGCATCTTCAGCCAAGGCTTTAGCAGCATCTGCACGGGCTAGCAATTGGTCAGCAGTCTTTAAGATAGAAAAAAGGTCAGAATGAACATTTTCTCGGTCATCTATGGATTCCAGACAAAAATCATTGAACAACTTGTGGTTCTACTATTATCCATTTGGGTTATCTTATTCAAATCTACTATACTCAATCCTTTTTATAATTTCCAACACCTCAGCCATAATACCCCTTAAGCGCAAGTTTCTGCAAAGTGAATAACTCTTAGGCCCCGATATTGGTGGCCTTACCGCCCAATGCCGCCAGGTTTTTCCTCCGGTCTCCCCTCTGTGCCAATTTCCACTTGGGCTGGAACGGGCGGGAGGGGAGTACTGCCAGGAACGGCCCGCTGATGGCCAAGTAGAGTAAGTGACCCCACCCCCCGCCTGCTGAGCTGCCAGATTGGTGCGGGCGGGAGTCGACGCCAGCAGGGGGAAGGACCGCTGCGTGGAGGCTGGTCTAACCCTGACGGTAAGTAGGAAGACCTGCAATAAAAAATTAGTGAACATCTTTTTTAAAAAAAAATGTTTTTTTTACAGCAACTTACCTGGATGGGGTCCACTGAAGGTGTTCCGCTGTTTTTTTTCCTCTGTTATAATGGTTTTTATTTTCGGGTCTTCCACCCTCCCAAGAGCCTTTGCCGCCGAGATTGAGAGCTCCTGCTCGCTGCTGCCCAGATTAATGGCATAAGCTGTTATTTTGCCACCGGGCGGTACTGCCACTACTTTTAGTGGAATCTTCCTAGCAAAGTACCGCCCGGTCTCTCGGCGGCCAATGGGTTTCATCGATTTCAGGCCCTTACTCTCTAAGCCTATTCTAAGTAACAGATCTTAACTTAGGCATACATGTTGCCCTCCTCTGCACCCGCTCTAAAATCACAAATCTCTATCATTGACCAAAACTGGGCACAGACCCCTACGAGGATGAACCAAACTCTTATACAACCCAACAGTGGATTTAGTTTTACGCTTTATTTACCTAGCAGAACCCCATTTAGTTTCCCCACAGCTGGCTTACATTGCTTGTGAACCTTTAGTGACCCTCAGTGACTATCAAGTCCCTTTCCAGCTCTGTTAATTTAATGGGCGTTTATGCATAAGTTTTCTGGCCCTTTGTGCACAAGTCTGCACTTCTCCATACTGAGTAACATTTGCCATTTACTCAACAGCTCACTTTATCTGAAAATCAGCCAAAGTCTCCTTATTGCCAACCCTTGGACACATTTTCTATTACCTGCAATTCGAATGGCCAAACTGTTGATGCCTTAGATTATTAAAAATATATTATATACGTGTATAAAATTATGAGGAGCCAAGACAGAGTGGTTAGGCAAGACCTATTTTTCTTAGCAGAGAGGTCAATAACCAAGGGGGCATAGATTTAAAGTAATTGGTAGAAGGATTAGAGGGGAGTTGAGAAGAACTTTTTTCACCCAGAGCGAGGTGGGGATCTGGAACTCACTGCCTGAAAGGGTGGTAGGCTGGATAGTTCTTTTTCGGCCAGCACAGACAGAATGGGCCAAATGGCCTCTTTCTGTGCCGTAAATCTTTATGATTCTATGATCAGAAAAGAACCAAGATAAGAGCTCCAGTAAATTTTACTCATCATCAGGTCCCAATTGTAATCCATTCCTGTGTTGTTTACGCAATTTCATTCAATTCCCAACCCAGTCTATTATTTCCCCAATACACTGTGCCATCTAATCTTTTCTATTCACCATCACAGCAGAACTTTATCAACATTTTCCTGAAAATTCAATACCCAGTATTTCCTCAAATAACAAATTACTGACACATGACCAGTGCTTTCTAAAGCTATGTGGTACTCTGTTTATAGTATCTTGTGTAATGCTCTTAGTTGATAGGCCACTCCTCTTTAAAGGAAACAGGTAAGAATTTACTACCATTCTATCTTCGATATATGGGCCTTTGGCGATATGCGGTCATTAAAATGTAAAGTGTTATATTCTCAGCAGTGCTCGCCTATCACTCCACATCCCAAGCCATGCATACTCTGCACACATCATCTTTCTTTCTCTTCCTCGTCTCCCAACCCTATACTTCACCACATTCTAGTAAGTGATAAAAGAAAACAGAAAAAATATAAAATATAGTTGAGAAGGAATTTCTTCTCCCAGAGGGTTGTGAATCTGTGGAATTCTCTGCCCAAGGAAGCAGTTGAGGCTAGCTCATTGAATGTATTCAAATCACAGATAGATAGATTTTTAACCAATAAGGGAATTAAGCGTTACGGGGAGCGGGCGGGTAAGTGGAGCTGAGTCCACGGCCAGATCAGCCATGATCTTGTTGAATGTCGGAGCAGGCTCGAGGGGCTAGATGGCCTACTCCTGTTCCTAATTCTTATGTTCTTATTGGAGAGAACTAAAGAGGTGGAAATTAACATTCTATACATGAGGGGGATTTTGGAAGAAAATAAGCCAACTACACAAACATTGAGTTATGTTTTCAATTTTGTAGAGCAACAGATCTGGAGCCTGGGTTTTACCTGCTGTTCGGTTTTTCCCTTTTCCAAAAGGCTCTTCACTTCAGTTTCCTTTGCTTTCAGGTCATCCCGCATATCATTATAATCCTTCAGCTTTCTGTCAATCACACCATCCAGATCTGCTGCATCCTTTACTATCTTTTCTGCTTCATTCTAACAGACAAGATGTTCCACATTTCAATTTCAGTTTGCACAGTATATATTTATTCCCCCACAGTGCAGCTACTAAGAGTTACAGAATTACAAACTGGGGTGATTTACCCTCTCGTTTCTCCCTCTACATGTGCCAAACGGGGATAAGCACATTGTCCCTTCCTTCTCATGAGCATTAAAAAGTGTCAGCTGTGGCTCATTGGGTAGCACTCTCGCCTGAGTCAGAAGGTTGTGGTTTCAAGTCCCACTCCAGGGACTTGAGCACAAAAAATCTAAGCTGACACTCCAGTGTAGCGCTGAGGGAGTGCTGCCGTCTTTCGGATGAAAAGTTAAACCGAGGCCCCGTCTGCTCTCTCAAGTGGACATAAAAGATCCCATGGCACTATTTCAAAGAAGAGCAGGGGAGTTATCCCCGGTGTCCTGGCCAAAATTTATCCCTCAATCAACTAAACAAAACAACAGATTATCTGTTCATTATCACATTGCTGTTTGTGCGCAAATTGGCTGCCACATTTTCCACTTTACAACAGTGACTACACTCCAAAAGTACTTTATTGGCTGTAAAGTGCTTTGACACGTCCGGTGGTCGTGAAAGACGCTATACAAATCCAAGTCTTTCTTTCTTAGTCAATGCAATTTGTAAAACATAAACCTGTGCTTTGCTATTTATTGGTGGACCACCATCAGGAAATCTAAATTTACACATTTCTAAAAGTATTGTTCAGCCCCACATCTACAAATAATAAAGTTTAACCAAAGGCACTACAGATGGTGCAGAAATCTAAATACCTCCAAAGCCTTGGTGTCCACAACAGGCAAGCTCGTCAGATTGGCATAGATCTGCAAGGCTTTGCTACCAGCTTCTTCTGCCTCATTGTGTACTTTGGTAGCTTGTTTTTCCAGCTCCCTGGACATATTTTTAGCTGCATCATACCTGGTTGCGAGTTTTGGATCAATTAAAATACAACATGTAACCATATGCAGAAACATTAATACCTCACTAGATATTCTGATATACCATGACAACCTGCATGTTTTTGGACAACCTTATTAATAAAGAACATATATAGAAACACCATCTATAAAACAGTTCTTGCTGGAACACACTTATTTTGAAGGGTTCTATGGTGTATAGAAATAAAGTTTGCTTTGTAAAATGGATTAGAAACATTTCAACATCTGTATTGGTGACTGATTTACAATGTCGTTCAAAATCCCTTCCCTGCCAGCTACATTTTATCCTCGAAAACATTCACGGTGCTGGACATTTCGAACAGATTCTGGTCTATCCCTCCCTCTCAGAAGGGAGGACCAGTATAAGTTCGCATTTACTTTCAAGGGTCAGCAGTACACATGGACCTGCCTTCCCCAAGGGTTTCATAACAGTCCTTCTATTTTCCACCAATGTATGGCCAACTATTTAAAAGGGCTCAACAGACCACAGCAGCTTGTGCAGTATGTGGCTGCTTTTGTTCTCCGACAAGGGGGAGGAGCATGGCCCACGGCTGGCTGAGCTGCAGAGTCTGTTAAAGGAAGCTGGGTTCAAGGTCAATCCTAGAAAAGCATAGATCGGCCAGCAGGAAGTAAAATTCCTCGGACTGACCGTGCATGCTGGGGAGAGGGCCATCGATGAGGCGAGGAGGATGGTGGTACAGGAGCTACCTGTCCTGACCACGGTAACGGGGTAAGATCCTTCCTGGGACTCTCAGGATACTGGAGGGATTTCATAGAGGACTGTGCTGCTACGGCAGTCCCTCTACTCTGGCTCCTCCACAAGGGAGTGGGCTGGGAGTGGGATGAGGACTGCATGGCAGCTTTTTAGTCGTCTGAATAGAGGCTTTAGAAGTGATTGATGAGGGAGAGGAGTTATTTTTGGAGGTAGCTGCCACAGGGGGCAGTTTAAGCGCAGTGCTGGAGCGAGCGAGCAACGGCAGTGATGTAATCAAGGTCCAGGTCGGTGATTGGAGCGTGGGCAGGTACAGCAGGAGCGGTGAGATCGGGGCGAAGGAGCGGCGAGGTTGGGGCGAAGGAGCGGCGAGAGATTGTAGAAGGATGTGATCGGGGCCCAGGAGAGGTGTGAGTTCAGGGCTCAGAAGAGGCGAGGGCCCAGGGGCAGCACGGGCCAGCCCACACTGCGATATGTGTGCGCACTAGGTTTGTGCAGCAGAGCACGTCTCCAGTCGTCTTGGTTAATCCTTGCTACTGGACCAAGACCTAGCTCTGTCAAGCCTGTGTGGTGGCTGGTGTGCAACAGTCACCACACGTTAAAAAAAATCCAAGCACAGGCATCTCCCACCCTTTAAGATTTAGTTCGGACCTGGAATTTTAGGTCCATCGTTGAAACACCTGTGAACTTTTTGACGTGGAAGCAAGTCAACCTCGATTTGAGGGACTGCCTATGATGATGATCCTATTGTCAAAATTTCTGCCTTTTCCACTGATGTAGTCACAAGTGCTTGGCAGTTCACCAAAAGGTCAAGTGTGAACCCAATCCTGGCAGTTTTGTTTCCTCCTTTGTGCCACCCAACCCCCAACTCTCATAGAAACATAGAAAATAGGTGCAGGAGTAGGCCATTCAGCCCTTCGAGCCTGCACCGCCATTCAATAAGTTCATGGCTGAACATGCAACTTCAGTACCCCATTCCTGCTTTCCAATCTCCCAAGAGGATTTTTGAAATCTGGGGAAAATCAACAAACATGATGGCATGGAATGTGTTGCAGGCAATAAAAATAAAATACTGTCTTTTTAAGACCACCTATTCGTCCAAGAAAAGGTGCTCTCTGATTGGAGGGACATTGCAAGAGGCAACCATGGAAATGAGCATAGAAAAACTAACATAATGTATGTTGCTCAAACACTTCACAGACCCCAACAGAAGTATAGCCACTGAAAGAGTACATGATCTCTGCCTTGGAACCATCATCTGAGTTTGTTTCTGTTGGGTGCATTTTCTAACACGCTAACCCTATACAGAAAATAGACTTGTTGCCATTAGCATCCTGTACTATGATTATTAATTCAGCAGTTCCAAACCTTTTCGGGACCTCTCTATGCTTGGCAGTTAGCAGTGGCTTATAAGTCGATTGCTTCACTCTGTTCAGAGAGCTTTCCAACAAAAGTGCTGGCAACTTTCCATCCACAATAGGTTTCTCAACATTTAGGGAGAAGTAATTGTTAGCAACCATCTGGTAGGTTTGTAGGGAGTTCATTCCAATGTCTGGATTTGTGCGCATAATCCAGTGTGAAGCAAGCTCCCAATACCACAACTTCAGATTTCAAGGTGGACTGGCTCTTTGGCAAACTGCCCCTTTGGTCATTTACATCCAGAAGCTTAACTTCAACACAATACAGATAGAAATTAGTTTTAATCATTGCCTCAAAGACATTACACAAGAAAGCCTCAACCCACAAAGCTGTTTCCCATTAAATGTTTCCTTTACAAATGAAATTCCTTTGTCTAAATTTATTTTCAAATCCTGCTTCCCAGGACTGGTCACGGGGACCATCAGGATCATTTACTACAGGTAGACAGCATTAGGATAATTAAACTCAATTTTTAATCTGTAACAATTGACAAGTGTCCGGGATTATCATTTATGTCCCTCCTTCACCCTCTCTTTCCCGGTAAGTTGTTCTCCATGGCAGCAAGTGTTGTTAGATTTCTCTGATCATGAACTGGCACAAGTTCTTGATTGATTAATGCCATATACACCCTAACCCTTCCCACAGTTCAGATCATTTAAGATCACCGACTTACTTTCTGTTTAAGTCATCAATTGTGTTGGTGATTTCACTTTCTTCTGCTAGTGTTTTGCGTAGCAGTTCGTAGGCTTTGGTGGAGGTGTCATTAGCATTCTTGGCGATCTTCTCAATCTCATCTGCTTCATTCTTGTGCCTGCAGGAATTGAAGGATATTTATATTAGTGAAGTTTGTTCTGCTTCACAAGGTCATAGAAAGTTCACTTCACACACTTGCTCTCTAGTCAGTTTCCCCTGTCTCTATGTTCACTCTTCAAAGCCATTGTTTGAGAAGATGTGTAATATCTGAAGCACTATTTGGAGCTGCAAACTGCACCCATTATCTTGGTCACAAAATATTCTTTTTATATTTGAAAAAAGATTCCCTGTCCAGTAATTTAAACGGACAAATGTTTACATAACAGTTTGTTTTCAAAAAATGTCTTTCTTCACCAATAAGGATTCTCAAGTTATTTTCCTTATTGCAGGTGCCAACTTCAATAGTTGCAACACCACTACAATGAGAAATTTAGTGTCTCTGACTCCCAACACAGGCTTGGGGCATTTTCTGTATGCTACATATACCGCTGTCTTAAAAAATACATGGTTTTAGTGTCTATTCTGCAATTTATCATGCACCAGGTTCACAGGCCGAGTGTCAGTTTGACTTTAGTTGATTAGATCCCGTGAAAGACTTTGTGGTGTCTTGTGTAATTCAGAACACCAAAAATTTTTGCACCAGTATTTAAAAAAAAATAAACATTCTGCAGTTTGAAAAAGCTTGTCCCCTCAGGACTTGCACACACAGGTAAGAAACTTGCTCACACCAATGAAACAAATCCAAACAGCGACAGAAAATTCAACTTTTACACCACTTTTTGGTAGTTAAGTAAAGCTGTGGCACCCGTCGTACATGTGTATCGATGCCCCACAAGCACATTCCACAGTGCTGCACGAGAAAGACAGGAAATCTAATTATAAAGTTCCAAAGTCATGCACAAAATCACAAGACAATGTGAATTAAAATGTACTCATCAATGTTCAGCCAAGTTATTAGCAAATTAGCAATTAAAAGTTAACTGGAAAGCAAACACTTTAGAGCATGGAGGGTGGGGTATGGGGTGGGGGAATGAGAAAGATTTCTTCTTAAAAATCTTCCTCTTTATAAGATTTGCTGTAAGGAATGTATTTATGGTTTTGCTACACATAGAGCAAATCTTCCCCATTATTCTATAAATTGGATTTTATAAAACAATTTAAAAAACAGCAAAAACAATGTATAATATTCCATTAAAAATACTAGAGGGGAATTCGTGCAACAGAGTTAGGCGAGGGAGATCAGCACTGGAGAAACAGACATTTTGCCCCTCTTATTGGGCCCAAGTTTCAGGCCGCGCCTAGAACGGCGCAGCCCCGACCTGGACGCCCGTTTTTCGCGCCACAAAGTG
The DNA here is from genome assembly GCF_044704955.1 of Pristiophorus japonicus. Classification (NCBI taxonomy): domain Eukaryota; kingdom Metazoa; phylum Chordata; class Chondrichthyes; family Pristiophoridae; genus Pristiophorus; species Pristiophorus japonicus. The sequence continues at coordinate 96,873,354 of NC_091984.1, forward strand.
CGGCTAAAAAAAACTTACAGATTCTCCGGCTCCCTGCTGGTCCTCTTGAGTCAGGCGCGGCGCGGCGCAGCACGAGCAGTTGGGGGCGGAGCTAGGTCCCTGCGCTGAAAACAGTGCCGGGACCTCTGCACATGCGCGCCCACTGCCCAAAACTGTGTGGGAGGGGCCCGAAGCACGCAGCCCCTAGCCCTGGCCGAATGGCCTCACTAGGGCTGCGTGCATAAGGTTGCCTCCTACGCCCAGCTCCTGCTTCCTCCCGACCCGACTCCCCTCCGGCCCCACTGGACCAGACCCGCGCCCCCCCCCCCCCCCACCCGACCTCCCTCTCCCCTGATCCGAACCAAACCGACTTCCCTCCCACCACCAACCCCCCACCCCCCCCCCCCCCGACTCCGGACCCGACCCGACGCCACCTACCTGTAAATCTGGTGCTGGGGACGGGCCCTGCCCGAAGTCTTGGGCCTGGCCCGTTCAGCCTCCCCCCCCTTCCTCCTTCTCCTTTCCCCCCCCTTCCCTTCCCCTTTCCCCCCCTTCTCTTTCCCTTCTCCTCTTCCCCACGCCCCTTTCCTCTTTCCCCCCTCCCCTTCTCCTCTCCCCCCTTCCCCTTCTCCTCTCCCCCCTTCCCCCTTGCTATCAGAAACACAGACACTGACAGACAGAGAGTGAGAGACACACACAGACAGACAGAGAGATAGAGACACTGATAGAGACACACTGGGGGGGTGTAATCCCAGCACGCTGTTGGGCTCCCGGTGCTGCAGTCGGTAAGTAGAAAATGTTTTATTTATTGATTTAAAAAAAAAAATTATTTCTTATTAATTTTTTTGATTGATTTATTGGTTGATTTATTGATGTTTTTATCATTTATTATTGCTGATGGCTCTTTATTTGTAAAACTGAAGTGTTTAATGTTTGTAAACTTCCCTTTAAACACCCCCCTCATTCCCTACGCCTGATTTTCTAAAGTGTAGACAAGGTTTTTTCGAGCGTACAAAAGTCTTCACTTACTCTATTCTAAGTTAGTTTGGCGCAAGTTTTCACTGCCGAAACTTTGAAAACAGGCGTAAGTGGCCGGACACGCCCCCTTTTGAAAAAAAAATTCTGTTCCAAAGTGAAACTGTTCTAACTGACTAGAACTGGAGCAAACTAAATGCCGAGAATTTGAATTTCTCAGATACTCCGTTCTACACCAGTTGCTCCAAAAAATCAGGAGCAACTGAGGCCGAAACTTGGGCCCATTATACTCAGTGCCTTTATTTAGCATGCTACCTCAGGAACTGTATGGGACAGGTGCTAAATAAAGACTCCTCTACTGAGTCCAAAGCTTACCCATAACCTCAAAAATATCTCCTTAGTGTATGTAGCAAGTAAGCAATCCTTGTTCCCTCTGACAAAGACGGCCTATTTCAAAGGTAGTTTTGAGTTGTAGTTGAGACTTTTGGTGAGAGAGCACAGACAAACATCAATCCCCTCAGCTTTGTTGGAAGGAAATCCAAGCTCCAGAGGTGAAAAACACCGAGTTACCCATTGACCTTGAATGAAATTCTTACCTTTCAGCAAGGTTGCGAGCTTCTTCTGCTAGAAGTGTCATGTTATTTGGATCAGCGCTGGAATCTGGTGTTGCTATTGACTGCAGAAAAGTAAAAAAATCAATTTACGATCCAGGAGTATTTTCTACACATTTTATGAAATGCAATAGAACCACTTTCTCACAGGAAGGGGAAAAGTAGCCAAGTGCAGTTTAACAATCTACATAAAGTATGTACCTTTCTTAACAGATCAGAAAAGTATTTCGGACGATTCATAAGGACACTACTCTTATTCGGAAAATTGTTAGCACATAATAGTTACTTTAGCTCCCACAGCTCATTTAGACCATCAAACCCCTAATTCTCCAACCTATTGTGGGGCAGGTATGGTGGGGGAGGAGAGGTTCGAGAAAGAGATAAAAGAACAAGGCAATGGGTGTACAAAAATATTTTTCTAACTACACCCTTAGTCTGAAGGTAGGCCACCAATACTCTCGTCACAGAATGGAGACACCAAACAGGGTAAAAATTACGTTTAAGAGGGAGGCTCACCAAAACAGAGCTTCCCAAAGAGTTTACCCAGTGAGTAGCTGAGACACAGAGATCAGATAAGTCCTTTACTCATCCTCTAGAATGTAAAAGCACAGCATTACTGGCAAGAATAATTCATCAGGATACTGGAAAGACATAACTCATGGACTCAAAGGGCAAGTGGAGTTATATAGGTGAGCATCATGAATCAATGTACTTCTCATATCAAACAACTCCCAGGTCAGTACAATTCTATTTTGGTTGCAGGTTTATGGGCTACAGTAATAAAATTAATCATTCTTCATGATTGGTTGAACACATGACCCAGAGTTACAAAATAATCAATTGAAATAGTTGACTGAGGTCACCTATAAAATTAAATCTTCCATGGTACAAAAAAATAATTGAAGTACTGGACATCTTTAACTGCTCAATAGAACATTATAGAATCTCCTTACTATAATTCAGCTGGAAAGTAAAAGGGAGCCAAGAAAAAATGAACGATAGTGTTAAAGCTTTAATTTTCAAATGGAAATGCTTTCTTTGACCCTCTTGATGTGAAATATTTGGGTGTCAAAATAAAGTTTTAAACCATAGTTTATAAAATCTTTAACTCTGGGTATTGTTGCAAAGTAAGAATTGATCTGAATGTTATTCGAAGAGGTTTGCGCAGAAACACTTACCACATTGCCCAAGGTTTCCTTGGCCTTTTCAAGCTCTCTACGTGCATTTGAGATCACTTTCTCTGCATCCTGGATACGATTATTGGATCGTTCGGCCAAGTCTTCAGTTTTATCTACTGTATCCTTTATATTTTGCAGACGTCCCCACTGAGTGGACAGAGTGTTATTAATTTCAGCCAATCGGTCCATTAGATTTTTGTCTACATCTGTTAAAAAGAAGTTACATGTCCATATTAGGGAAGATTTCACAATGGGTATGTATTTTCAGAGAGACATATGAGCAAGTTTAGTATTGGCTGGTGGGTAAACAGGAAAATGGTTAGCGAAAAAAAATTGCACCATACTCGATGAGATTTGCAAGGCCTGTTAATGTGAGGTAATCTAATCTGAGGTAGTCTAATCCAAGGTAAATCACCAATCCTCCATAGCAGAAACAGGGCAAAGAAAATGCACGAGTGACATTCTCACATATAATGGCAGTAAAAGTCATGAATGTCCTGTCTGTTTGGGGAATATAAGTTTGAGTGATGACCTCACAGCTTTTTTTTAGGTCCATCTGAAATTTCTGCAGTCAGTCAAATACAACATTTTTGCTGTTGACCCATTTCAGCTTTCCCCTTTCCCATCTGCACACCGATTGGCGGTCATAAGCTGCCCAATTTTGACCAGGCCAGCAGCCACTTCCAAGGCCTTGCAGTGGAAATTGCTGTGGTATCATGTTGCCACATGCGGGCAGGAAATTAACTGACTTCTGTAGTTTCCCATCAGGAAACCTACTGGGAATTAAAATCCACCCCTAAAGCTTTACTGTGGCCCACCCAAGTTGTATATGGTTGGTTTTCCCCTGGTTCACTTTGCTGCTTTCCTTCTATATTCAACATTTACTGTGCTATATAGGGTTCACAGAAAGCAAATTCTACTGAAATAGCTCATCAGGAAATAGATACATTTTAAAAATCAATCCAAAAAAAATGGGATTAATGCCATCCCAATAAAATAAATCAAGATCTCTGTTTTAGGAATCAGAAATCTTCTTCATAGTGATTTATTTTCTTCTCTACCCTACTCCCCTGAATATTTTACACGTTCCTTCCCTTCTCCTATGAAGTCTATACCTCATGCTGTCGAATTGTTCTACGAGTGCCAGCAGCCCTTCAGTACTTTGCCAAAGTGATTGTTTGCAAACGAAGAACAGAGATAATGCCAACAAATTAACCAACCATAATGGGCATCACAGTCCAGCCATATCCTAGGCTTACCCAATGTTCAGCAAAATGGGGGTGGGGGGTGGAGATTAATACTGGATAGTGATCTATATATGGCTCATAGATTTTTTGCATGTGATATATTCCTCTCGTTTATAATTCAATAAATCCTATTTGCCATTTCAGTACCTATTTTATCAGGAGTAACTTTGCGTTTAGGTGTTTACAAGAGTTCAGGGAGGGTTAGATTCTTCATAACTAAATTACTTAAAGAACAAAATGGGCATCTCGGTCACAAATTAAATGGTACTACAGTGTGAAAGATTTCAGTTAAGGAAATTGCAATAAAAGGTCAAGTGCCAAAAAGCTAACTGGAATTTTTAATCATTTTGTTATCAAGTCCAAGATGTCAGCTACAATGTATACCTCTCATGTTTTTAGCATCCCTCAGCAAGTCCATAATGGCTCTTTCAGCTTCCTTGAGTCTCTCTTCAAAGGCCTTGTCACTCACTGTGTCCTGGCTTGTCCCAAGGTTTGCAATTAGATCTTCCAAGTCCTTAAGTTTCTGCCTATGTTCATTTACCTGAACACAGAATAAAAGATATCCGGCAAGAAACCGATTAAGTCAATTACAGCTCAAGCAATCTTATTTAGTGACATACAATTACTCAGCCAATCAAAACAAGATAAACTAGCATGCCCTCTGGAACTCTTTTTGGCAACTGAAGCCAAATATAGTACATCCTGGTACAAGAAAGAAAAGCAATGCATGTGTACCCTTGGCTTCAAAGTTGTTATTTGAGATTTAATCACTAATTAAAAGTATTACATTGCTGAAAACAAGTTTATTTATTTTTCAAAACACTGTTCTTCACTTCTCTTTACTCCTTTCTTGGACTTACTGGTTAAAAATGTTCCGGTTATTAACAAAAATACTTATGAGGTTATTCAATGATAATCTATAGTCAGTTGTGAAGATTGCTGTATTTATAGTAAGTTTAATTTTACTTAAAATACTTTCCTTCCCTTACTATTAGTGGTAACTCAAGTGTAGAGGCTGCTATCACACTGCCCAGTCATGTGGCAAAGCTTTTATTCCTCCTGTCTCCTGACTCATGCTGAGGCAGAGATCCACACCTGGATTTATCTGGACTTTGTAACTCAAAATCGGATGACATCAAATTGGGATTACATAGAATTTACAGCACAGAAACTGGCCAGTCAGCCCAACTGGTCTATGCCAGTGTTTATGCTTCCTCCCTACTCGATTTAACCCCACCAGCATCATTCTACTGCTTTCATAGAATGGTTACAGCACGGAAGGCGGCCATTCAGCCCGTCAATCCCATGCCGGCTCTCTGCAAGAGCACATCAGTTTATCCTACTCCCTCGTAGCCCTGCAATTTTTTTTCCTTCAGGTACTTATCCAACTCCCTTTTGAAAGCTGTGATTCAGTCTGCCTCCACCACTCTTTCAGGCAGTGCATTCCAGATCCTAACCACATGGTGCGAAAAAAAAATTCTTATGTCGTTTTTGGTTCTTTTGCCAATCACCTTAAATCGGTGTCCTCTGGTTCTTGACTCTTCCACCAATGGGAACAGTTTCTCTATCTATTCTGTCTAGACCCCTTATGATTTTGAACACCTCTATCAAATCTCCGTTCAATCATCTCTGCTCCAAGGAGAACAATCCTAGCTTCTCCGGTCTATCCACGTAATTGAAGTCTCTCATCTCCAATATCATTCTGGTAAATCGTTTCTGCACGCTCTTTAATTCCTTCACATTCTTCCTAAAGTGCGGTGCCCAGAATGGAACACAATACTCCAGTTGAGGCCAAACCAGCGTTTTATACAGGTTCATCATAATTTTCACGCTTTTGTACTCTATACCTCTATTCATGAAGCCCATGATCACGCAAGCCTCTTTAACTGCTTTCTAAAACTGCCCTGCCACCTTCAACAATTTGTGCACATATACATGTGAAATTGTGCCCTGTACAGCCACAGCCAAGTCGGTAATATATATCAAGAAAACCAGTGATCCTAGAACCGACCCCTGGGGAACACCACTGCATACCTTCTTCCAGTTCAAAAAACAACCGTTCACCACTACTCTTGGTTTCCTGTCACTTAGCCAATTTCATATCCATGCTGCCACTGTCCCTTTTATTCCATGGGATTCAACTTTGTTGGAAAGCCTATTAAGTGGCACTTTGTCAAACGCCTTTTGTAAATCCATGTACACCACCTCAACCGCAAAGCATTCATCAACCCTCTCTGTTACCTCATCAAAAAAATTTGATCAAGTTGGTTAAACACGATTTGCTTTCTGTCAGCTGTGGCTCAGTGGGTAGCACCCTCGCCTCGGAGTCAGAAGGTTGTGGGTTCAAGTCCTACTCCAGGGACTTGAGCACAATAAAAATCTAGGCTGACTACTATCGGAGGTGGTGTCTTTTGGATGAGATGTTAAACCGAGACGTTAAGATGTCTGCTGCCCCTTATAACACTCCTGTGAAGCACCTTTACTACATTAAAAGGTGCTATATAAATACAAGTTGTTGTTGTTGTTAACACTCAGCCTTTCTAGTACCTCCTCTTTCAATTTTTATCCCATCCAGTATCTCCTCTACCTCCTCCTTCGCTATGTCTAAGGCAGCATCTTCTTTCTTGGTGAAGACAGATGCAAATAACTCATTCAGTACCTCAGCCATACCATCTGCCTGCATGTGTAGGTCTCCATTTTGGTCCCACCCCTCCTCTGACTACCCGTTTACTATTGATATGCCTATAGAAGACTTTTGGATTACCTTTTGTTAGCTGCCATTCTATTCTCATACCCTTTCTTTGCCCCTTATTTTCTTTTTCACTTCTCCTCTGAACTTTCTATATTTAGCCTGATTCTCAAATGTATTCTCGAACGGACATCTGTCATACATGCTTTTTTTCAGCTTCATCTTACTCTCTATTTCTTTCGTCATCCAGGGAGCTCTGACTTTAGTTGCCCTACTTTCCCCCCTCGTGGGAATGTACCCCAACTATTTTCTCTAAATGCAGCCATTACAGTTTTGTCTGCCAATCTTTGATACCAATTTACCTGGGCCAGATCCATTCTCATTCCACTGAAATTGGCCTTCCTCCAATTAAATATTTCTCCCTCATGTATTTATCTGGCTTTCCCTTAAATGCACCTATGCTATTCTCCTAAACTATTCCATAGTGGTAGCAAGTTCCACATTTTAACCACTCTTCTGTGTAAATAAACTTCTCCTGAATTCCTTATTGGATTTATTAGTGACTATCTTATATTTATGACCCCCTAGTTTTAGACTCCTCAACAAGTGGAGTTCATACAAAACCTTAGTTGGACTACAGTTGGAGCATTGTGTAGTTTTGGGAACCCGATTATAGAATGGATATAAAACCATGGAAAAGGTGCAGTGCAGATTCATTGGGATGTTACCGGAACTGAAGTACAACAGTTATGAAGAGAGACTTTCGAAACAGGGCTAGTTCACCAACGTTGAAAAGATTATGGGTGACTTAATCAAGATCTTCAAGATTATGAAGGGTTAAGATAAAAGATAAATAATGATAATTGTTTCCATAGGTAGGCAGGATAGTAATAAGAGGGCACAAATTTAAGATAATCAGAAAGTGAAATAATGGAGACATTAAAACAGAGTGGCTAGAAAATGGATATTTGCCATAAGCTGTTGTTGAAGCAATATTCTTTTGAAAAGATGCTTAAAAAACAAGGTATGTTGAAGAATAGAGGAAACAAGTGGCGAATGAGATTGGACTGGGTGGTTCAAGTGGAGAAAACAACAGGCATGGATTTGATGGGATGGAACATTTCATGGTTCTAAGTGCTGGTCGCCAAAAGGCATCTCGTTCAAGTTGTCATTTCTTCGTGTATAAGTGAAGAGGTTAAATGCTACTAAACTATTCGACCTATTAGATGGGCGGTTTATCAGTGAGCCTGGTCTTACCCATACCCAACATTCACAGACCCTCATTTTCAAGTAGTTGCAGCATCAGAAGGACACCAACTTCCCAATGTGAATTCTTCAGTCTCCAGTGGTTTCATTGAGTGAGAACCAATTTAGGGGCAATGTGTGGGTTGTGGGCACACTGGGGAACCAATTAAGTGAGCCAAAACTCATTTCACATAGGCCAAGAGGTGCGCTTCAACCAGTTAGACAGGGCTGGAGTTAAACCCAAGTAAAGGGAAGGTTAAACATAGACCCAAGTACCACCAGCTCAGATTGTTTATTCCAAATTCCTAGTTAGATTTCAAATGTCAGCTAATGATCTGGTAGGGGAGACTGGAAAAAACAATGACGACTTGAGGCAGCCTCTAGTGTTATGACTTTCATGGGGCACTGGATCATATGACGTATTGTGTATAAAAATGTAACTACCAAATGAAGAAATGAAACTCCTACCTTATCTTTTACCAGCCTGTAACAAGTAGGACACTCCTGGCAGCCAGGTCTCGTCCGGTTGTAGAAATAGTTTTCTTCGCATTGGTCACAGTGTGTACCCACAAACCCTTCCTTACAGTCACACTTTCCATCTTCCTTGCATTGTAGGGATCTAGAGCCCTCACGGTCACAGTCACAGGCTGCAGAAATAGAAACACTACTTATGCCTTTGGCTTTTTTTGGAAATTGATGAAATAATTTTAATTTTTTGTTTAGTATTTAAATAAAAAATTGTTTTGCTTACGTTTGCATCCAGCCTGGCCAAATCCAAAGTGATATGGTTCACAGGTGTCACACTGCCGACCAACAACACCAGGTTGGCATTCACATTGTCCATTTTCGGTATCACACTGGCCATTAACAGAACCAATGGGGTTACAATCACACCTGAGTGCAAACAATCAGTGAACGCAAATCAATAAAGCCCTTCATGTTGTACTGTGAATAATGTTAACTATTGGATTGTAAGATTATCCAGGTCCCATCATATACTATAAAAGGGTCGGGTACAGTTCATGCAAATATTATAGTAACACATTATAGCAGAAGTGATTACCTCAGTCAAATATTTTTCACATGTCTTGGAGTAACTAGCAGACTTAAGACTAGATAGTGCTGTGAAGTGAGTGGGAGAAACATATTTTGCAGTGATGTTAGATCAACTCTGCAATCTCATCACTATTTCTAACAAAATTAATACTTGTATTCAATCTGTGGTACAAGTAGAATACATAATGAAGAGTTGTAGAAAAGGATTACCCCAGGAGCCATTAAACATAACTCATTAGTGACAGTCATAAACGAGTTATCAGGTAGTGGGATTTAAACAAAATATTGGATACAGTGACCAAGTCAAAATCCATGTTCAAGTGTTTTAGGAATTTATAGACCGAGTCCTACTATTACTCCTCCTCTGTAATGAGTGTTACAAAGTTTAAACAATTTATTTTCATTTGTGGAATTTATTAGCCTGGATTTTGTGGTCAGCAGCAATGGAACAGCACTCGCCGTTCATTACGCTTACAGCTGCCTAGAGATTTTATGGGCTTTCGAGCGTCTGATCCAATGCGGCGCCCTCTATAGGGGATCTGAGATGTGTGAACAGGACAAGCAACAGTGTGACTTTTCAACCAATCAGATTGAAGAATCCTCAGACACTGATCCTAAACCAGAAAGTGTAAATGAGAATATTTCATTCATTGTAAAACCATGTGCAGAAAGCAAAATAAAGTGAGGGGAAGAAAGATAGGATTAAGAGAGTGATGAAAATTCAAAAAAAATTGTTTAAATATTGATAAAATCTCTAACAATAATTAAATTCTGAGGGAATGAGACTCCACACTTGTAAAATTAAATTTTCAGTGCCAGAGAGGTTGTCTGGCAGTAATTACCACTTATCATGCTATTAAAAATGCACTTACATCTGATTGCACCAGCCCTTTTTCTGGAGTGTTTAGCATGGATTTCAATGCCAAGTCCCTCAGTGAGGTAGCAGTGTAGCGCAGCTTGTGGAGGAGCAGGACAAATCAGACAGCAACTTCTGGATTTCCGCCTTTTACTGCACATGTGTGGACTCTGGAAGTTGATGTCCAATTTATTCCATATTACCGGTGAGTGCTGATAACCTCAATGTTATGTTTAATGCAAAATCTGGGCCAAGACTGTCTATTTTGAATAGCAGCCAATTTACAGGACTTTTCAAAGATTGAGCAATGTCAATTATGGGTTATTGGCCTCAGCATGAAATCTATAATTAAACAGCATCACTTATATTAAAAAAAAACTTTTCTTAATATTTCTGAACCCAAATGGTTATGCCAATCAGGCCATTAGCATGTGCATCAGTTTACCAAACACCTATTTTATAGTTTCTTCATACAGTGCACTAGTAAGATTGGCACAGAGTGATGTTATGGATAGAGTGCAGAGTTGTTCGTAAACTGCTGCATCTGTACTTCAGAATCTACAGCTGTTCCAAATCAGTGCATCAAACTGCAGTGAATTTACTGATTTATAACAAAACATTTCCGACGTTGAATCTTAGCCTCTTTCCAATTTCTGCGCCACAGCTGTCAACAAGCCAAGAATTAAAGCAGTACAACAAAACTGGAGCTTTTATTTCTATGAGGTAAAAGTGAAGGAATGTTGTATGGAGGGAACTTTACATTCAACCTGGGAATTTTAGATCTTGACACTGGTTGCTCAAAGCAGAAAATTGTGCTGTCCACTCACTCGCATCCCTCTTTGAGATAGGCTGTTTCTCTCTTGTATTACCTGCACTCCCTTGTTCTCCTTGTTGTCTGTCCCTCTCAAACACAGCCATTCTTTCCTGTCCTTTGTGCAGATTGCCATCTTTCACACCTGTAGCTTGCACAGACATCTTTCTTGTATTACCATTCACAATTTTATTAAAGATCCTTCTGCTCACAGCATTGCTGAATGATTTACTGATTTTGCACTACAGGATTTGCATGGATAGATAGGGACAGAGCAACAACAGATCAGGAGAATTGGGCAGCAGCAGTCAGTGACAGGTTGAGAGATGCCAGTAGCTTTCAGACGGCCGAACACGTCCCGATTGTTAGTTTTCACAGGAAACCAGTGGCCCTTCAATGTAATTCATATCCTGTAGTTCCCTTTGTGTTCTCCAACTATATTTATTCCCGCAGCCGCATATGCAGAGAGAAAACCTGCTTCATTGCTGTATTAAAAGGGTCAATTTTGTGAAGCATCCGTCCTTGCTACAACTTAATTCCACTGTTTATTTTGTAACACAAACAAATTAAATACAATGTTAGATGGGAGCTAGCTGTCCAAAAAGTGTAACTCTGGAATTTACAACCTTAACTTCATTTTACAGAAAGGTTTCCCTCTCTTGTGGCCTCACAAGGGCCCTTTTCACTCCAGCATTGTGGTCAAGAGTGGCTTATTTACTTGATTCACCAGTGAAATGAACTAACTGATGACTGCAGATAGAAAGCCATTTTTTACATCATAATTGCACTTGAGCCAATAATATGCAACATTTTAGTTCAATCACTCATGTTGCTCTTCAAAGGTGCTTGAGCACTGAGTGTTGACTATTCCTTCTACCACCTTTTTTAGGAATAGGATTAAACAAAGCCTCTGCTCAGTGCTTTCCGCAGCAACATGGGAAGGTCTCGGACTATATCTTGCCACCCCATGCCAGAGGGCATTGGTATTTCAACACAATGTGCCATCAGCTATTGGTCTCCAATAACCCAGATTATACAAGCACATAGAAGGCAGTTGGTAAGGAATCAGCTGAGGAGGACAAAACTGCAAATTCCTCTCTTGACTTACCTCTGACAGCCCTGGCCACTAAGAAGATTGTAGAAGCCCGGCTCACACCGACTACAGTCCCTGCCTTCAACATGAATTAAGCACTCGCACAGACCAGTGACCTGGTTGCAATTCCTTTGCTGATCCACAGTGCCATAAGGAGAACAGTTACAAGCTGCAAAAGAAAAGTAGTGCATTATATCCTTAGTTTGAAGAAAGAATTCTTGGGTGCAGGGGAGGGGAGGGGAAAAGAGAACATAGGTAGGCTGGGCGGAGAAGAGCAAGGAAGATCATTTTTATATTTTCTCCTCATATTATTCTCTAGTAAAGCATGCAGGCAAGGCACCTACTCCCAGATCTCACTCACTAGGAGAGATTTGTATGATTTCTGCCTAGAAATACCCTGCCCATAAAAATCCAATGAAAGACATCAGGAAGGAGTTTTATCTCAGTCACACTTCTTGCAACATCAGTAAATGCCCCTGCCCCAAACAAAAAATAAGCATCAGGGAAACACTGTGGAATACTAAGGTTTGTTGTTGGGTTGAAAGAAATCTATTACCCAGCCAAGTGATTCCTGTCAGTCTATCATAAGTTGGCACTGAAAGCAGTTGTGGAGAATGCCCAAGGTACCCAGCTGGAGAAGTAGGAGGGGGCGGGGCTTATCAGAAGAATGGGGAAATTTAACAGTTTTTCTCCAGCACAACAACAATTATATAACGTCAAGGTAGTAAATCATCCCAATGGGCTTTACATCTTGCTTCCTGAGATAGGGAAATTTCAAACTCATCAAATTTCACTGAAGCCAGTACGCCCTTTAAAAAAAAAGATTTAATAGTTATTTTAGGAACATTTAATAGAGGCAAAGTCAAATGCGAGACTCACCGTTGCATTTTTCTGATGGAATTGGGTTTAATGCATTTCCATAAAATCCATCTTTACATCTGTCACAGTAGAATCCATCAGTGTTGTAGATGCACTTTAAACACTCTCCCGTCAGCCGATTACAGTTCCCTACTGCATTCGGATCAATGTTGTCACTGCAGTGGCAAGGTTTGCATGGTCTCATGGGCCCCTTTTCTCCTAACGGATCACCATAGTACCCATCATCACACAGCTCACACCTTTTACCTGATTGGAGTTAAAGAAAATTCATTACTATAGATACACCAAGTTTATTAAAATAGACAAATCTACCTTCATTTAAATGGGTATTCCCGTGTTTCTGCGCAAAATTCTCCAAGTTACAATATTGATGGGGGTCACCAAACGATTGTTCCAAAGGGTAAAGATATTATTGTACATCCAGGCTGGGCTGCAACAACGCCCCAAATTGAGTATTCAAATTAGTGGTGCTCTACTTTTGGACTTTAGCCAAATAAGAAAATAAGAAACGTAGTCTAAAGGAAAACATTTGGGATAGAATGCGAATATTTTCAGTGAGCAATTAAGTAGACTAATTCAGGACATCAGAAGGTAACAATACATATATCCCTTCAACCGAGTGGCTTGGTAATACTTGCAAACTTCTGTAACTGAATTCAATGCTCATTTTTGCTAAAGCTTGCCAAGTTTGCGGATGATACAAAGATGGGAGGAAAAGCAATCTGTGAGGAGGACACAAAAAAATCTGCAAAGGACATTGACAGGCTAAGTGAGTGGGCAAAAATTTGGCAGATGGAGTAAAATGTGAGGTCATGCACTTCGGCAGAGAAAAAAAAATCAAAGAGCAATATATTATTTAATTGAAGAAAAATTGCAAAGTGCTGCAGTACAGCGGGACCTGGGGGTACTCGTGCATGAAACATAAAAGGTTAGTATGCAGGTACAGCAAGTGATCAGGAAGGTCAATGGAATCTTGGCCTTTATTGCAAAGGGGATGGAGTATGAAAGCAGGGAAGTCTTGCTACAGTTATACAGGGTATTGGTGAGGCCACACCTGGAATACTGTGTACAGTTTTGGTTTCCAGATTTATGAAAGGATATACTTGCTTTGGAAGCAGCTCAGAGAAGCTTCACTAGGTTGATTACAGAGATGAGGGGGTTGACTTATGAGGAAGGGTTGAGTAGGTTGGGCCTCTACTCATTGGAATTCAGAAGATTGAGAGGTGATCTTATCGAAACGCATAAGATTATGAGGGGACTTGACAAGGTGGATGCAGAGAGGATGTTTCCACTGATGGGGGAAGACTAGAACTAGGGGTATAATCTTAGAATAAGGGGCCGCCCATTTAAAACCGAGATGAGGAGGAATTTCTTCTCTCAAAGGGTTGTAAATCTGTGGAATTCGCTGCCTCAGAGAGCTGTGGAAGCTGGGATATTGAATAAATTTAAGACAGAGATAGACAGTTTCTTAACCGATAAGGGAATAAGGGGTTATGGGGAGCAGGCAGGGAAGTGGACCTGATCGGATCAGCCATGATCGTATTAAATGGCGGAGCAGGCTCGAGGGGCCGTAAGGCCTACTCCTGCTTCTTAGGTTCTTATGTTAAACAAGAGTTTGAAATTCTGCAGAATTCTCTCTTTTTCGAAGATTACAGTGAAAGACCTGCAGCAGCCATTATTCCAACTGCCCACTGAAATTCATCACCCTTGGTCCAGGGAGGAGAAACACCAAGCATGCATCCCACTCCTGATCATTCTCCAGGCACCCCTGCTGGGCGAGGACTGGGTCAGGCTCAACCGCGATGCCAGTTCGTGATCTAATGCCCTGTTGACTCTCACAGTCAAGGCTAGCAGCTAAATAATGGGCAATTGAGAGCACCGGCTGCTCGTGAAACCACACCCCAGAACGTAATCAATGGGCCCGATAATAATGCAGTGACGGGATCTGAACTGGAACTGGGGGGTGATAGTGGGCGTAAAAAGCTGAAGATCCTGGGACATGAGAGAATGTCCGATTTCAACAGGAATACCTCATTATCATTTAATTTGCAGGTTTCATGTCTCCAATGTACGAGGGGCGTGGTGCGTAGTCGCATGACGCAATTTCACCTCAACCACTTAAAGGGCCATTGCAAAGATGGAATTTGGAATTGGAAGCGATGCTCCCCGTAGTTTTTTGGGGGCTGTGTGGTCCATTCAAATGTCCACGCGTGCGCAGTGTTTTCAATTTAAAAGGTGGCTGCACGGGACCCCTGGAGCACTGCATGGCCATACAGCTTAAAAGGGAGCATTGGTTGGGAACATTGCTAGAGAGGACAGTCAAAGGCTGAGCCCCACTTCAGTGACATGTCACTTGATGTACTGCTGGGTGCAGCAAGGAAAAAGATCACCTTCCCAAGCAACAGCAAGAACCCGGTCGCGGTGTGGTTACAGGTGGCTGAGGTCAACAGCAGGAGAATTGCCCTGTTCCTCAACCCAATGCAGGAAGTGGTTTAATGACCTAATCAGGTCATATCAGAAGTCAGAGCAGCCTGCCTCTACCTCAGCTGAAGCCACAGGGGCTTGTAGGAGCAGTCGGGAGAGGAAATGTTCACCAAGGGTATGCACGTGGGTGTTTATAAAAATGTTGTGACAAGTTTCATTTATTTATATACATTAACTTTATTAATTTTCACCACTTTCCCGTGCTCACCATACTTGCCTGCCAAGCGGCGACTCGGGTTTTTAGTTGCTTGGTGATGAACGTGAAGGCTTGAGGCCAATTAGTTAATGTGCAAGGTGTGGATAGTTGCTTACAGGGACTGCTTTGTGACAGTGACAGAAGGGTGCAGAACACTTGATAGCTACTTTGTTAAGTCTGAGACTAACTGAATCTGTGAGCTATTAGGACATACCTGGCATTTTGGGTCTGGTGTTGGGTACCCCACTTTTATTCTCTCCATTGGAATCCTCACCAGATGAAGAGTGCTAAGCTGCACGTTCCTCCTCCATCTCTAGTTCTTGCTGCTGCGCTATGTTGTGCAGAATGCAGCATGCACTATTGACCTAGAGTCCTTCGCTGGTGAGCACTGAAGGGCACCAAAGAGCTGTCCAGGCAGCTGAAGCACTTCTTGAGCATGCCGATGGTTTGCTCGATGACACATCTGGTTGTCATACTCCTGCCATAATAGCGTTCCTGGTGTTTATCAGTGGGGTTCTCAAAAGGTGGAATCAGCCAGGTTTGAAGTTGGTGTCCTTTGTCACATGGCAGCCACCCCTCAAGGCCAATGTTCCCGGCAAGCTGTACCACCGTGCAGTGCTCCAGGGAACCCGCGAGGCCGGCTTTTCAAAGTAAAAACCGCGCATGCGTGTTCATTTGAATGGCTCACGCAGCCCCTTAAAGGGGCCATGTGGGCTAAACAAAATTACAGGGAACGCTGCTCAAGGCTGGTTCCATTACAGGTACACAGTTCAGGAATGTTGGACTTCTGCAGAATGAAAGTATTATGACAGCTCCCAGGGAAATTTGGCGCAGACCTGCATGAATTCTTTCTTGTGGTTGCACACCAGGTGAACATTAATGGAATGAAATCCCTGAGGTTGACAAATGCTCCTGATGCGGTGTTTGATTGCCAACCATGTGCCATTGATGGCACCCTGCATCCGTGAAAGCCAGCCAGAGACACGAATCCAAGTGTCCTCTCATTCTGGCTATTGTCATCACAGGGGACATTTGCATAACTCCTAACCCTGACAAAGAATCCATCCACCTGCTGTATACATTTATGTGCAGCCAACAGAGATCCTCAATATGTCTCCGATAGTGCCCTGGAATGAACCAAAGGCAAACAAATTGAGGGCGGTGGTGACTTTCACAGCGATTGGCAATGCATGGCCATCAGATCTTCTTCTAGGAGCCTTTTGGTGTCTGCAACCACCTGACATGACAATGTCAGCCTTCGGAAACACTGCTCCTCAGAGAGGTCCAGGAAGCTGTACACCTGGGTTACATGGGTTGTGCCTCCTGCAACTTCTGTTGCTCTCTTATCTACTGACTATCTGAAACTCCCTCCACAACTCACGTTTGCTGCTTCTGATGGTCTTCCTCAACTGAAGTCCAATCAAAAGCAGCCATTACGCACCCATCCTGATGTTCGCTGTGTGAACACCTCCAAGCTGTACAAATAATCTCTCATAACAAGTATTCGCACCAAACCGTTTCCCAGAGGGAACTGAGAAAGCAGCTGTGGGCACTGAGCCTTTATTCATATCGGGACTACTGATCTTTAACCACCCCCATTAAATGCTGATAAATCTCACCTCCGTTTTAATGCAGATTTTCCAGAACCCCGGGAAAGCCATGCAGGAGGTGTCAATTTCAAATCGTGCCAAAATCTCTAAATGAGCCTCGTTTGCGTATTGTAATTATAGGCCTGCCCCTCCAAATTGGGTTACTTGCATGCAGCCAAACCAGCCACGGTGAAAACAAAAGTAGATGCTTTCGTGACAAGTTGGGGGCAGGTTTTACCTATATATAACCTATTTGTGGCTCCAATTATAATGGATGATTGAAGTCGATGCTTGGACTCAAAACACTGAAGATATTGACTCCAAATTGAAAGATCAACCAATGCACATTGGGAATAGTTAAAAAATCAATACTATAGGCATTTTCCACTAATATTTGAAAATCAGGCCACTGCAAAGATTTATCCCTGAACAGCTCTTCAAAGATTTCACGCAGGCCTTACATTTTTTTTCTTTTTTAATTCAATTCTTAAAATACACATGTTTTGAAATAATTGTACATTTGAAGCATATTTATCAAGGCATTGTATATTTTGAGAGCATGGTACTTGTGGAAGGGTGACTTGGTACATAGTCATTTCTTAACGTGACTGTTCTGACACTGGGAGTAATGCAGGTCAGGGGATTGA
Organism: Pristiophorus japonicus; assembly: GCF_044704955.1. Taxonomy (NCBI): domain Eukaryota; kingdom Metazoa; phylum Chordata; class Chondrichthyes; family Pristiophoridae; genus Pristiophorus; species Pristiophorus japonicus. The sequence continues at coordinate 96,890,889 of NC_091984.1, forward strand.
GACAACTTGTTTCGTCTTGGTTTCTGTGGATTGGTTAGACCAGAGAACCCAGCGAAGAGAGAAAAGTCTACAAACTACTGATCATGTTGGATGGGGTCGCTGCCCTTCATTATCAATGGTTTGTTATGCTAAGGCGAGACTCCAAGAACAAATATTTTGATATTCCCCATTCCAAGTGATGCCAAACATAACCTGTTCCAATTGGTATATGTTCCACATTACAATAGTGACTACACTCCAAAAGTACTTCGTTGGTTGGTCATGAAAGACACTATATAAATGCAAGTCTTTCTTTCTTTCATGCTTTAGCCACACGTTTATTCTGGGATGAACTGCACTACTCAAAGAGGGTGGTGGCAGGTGTAGAGAGAAATGCACCTAATTACAATTAGTAGTAAGCATTGTGTTTGCATGCTGATTGCGTCAAGACTGGTCATTGCCCTAGTGGTCTTCTGGATTGCTATCCTGAATGGCTAGATGTAGGGAAATGATCAGAATATATGTAGCATCGTGCCCTAAAGTGTGTGACGTACAATCCTGAAGTGACTTTTGTGCATTTTGCTGCAGATGATGGTCTTGAGGATCCATCTCCTTATCTTATGCCACATCTTCTCCCTTTTCAGACAGCCTAGGTCTGGTTCCCAGGGTTCCCTAGTTCTTTGGTCATGAAGAGGAGCACAGTACACAGGGAAAAGATGCTATAGGGAAATGGAAGAAAAGTTCTAGGTGGTTGGCTCATGATTAATTCTGCAAAGTACTGATGAGTTATGGAGACAGTGCATTACCTGGAGACGTGGTCAGGTAATCAGATGGGAAAAGGTGAAAAATGATTAACTAATTGGTGGAAGGCCATGATCTGGCCCTCATGGAGAATCTGGCCTAATTTGCTAATCTCTTTCATGTCAGGCTCCGAATCCACCCGAGGAGAGTACTCCTGTTAACTCCTCATTGTGCCAGATTAAAGAGAGGTAGACCTATTTGGGACCTTCAGGGGGGCACAGACCTCTTTCCTGGCCAAGAGGGGTGCAGTACTAATGGTTTTGGTTTTCCTTTGATTACTTTTAAGGGCGTATGACAGGTAAGTTGTGCAGGGGGTTGGAATGGCAGTCCTAGCTTCCCTTCCCTGCAACAGGTTTTGCCAAGAGGCTAGACACCAGGCACAAGATGCAATCATTTGGGTCTGGCTGCAAAATAAGTTGGAAGGCTGAAGCCTCCCTCTTGTTTTGGGAATTAAAAGCACATTCACAGCCACTAGCACACCCAGGAGAACTTAGAATGCAATTATCAATGTCATGAAATTGTCAGAATAGTACTTTATAAAATGTTGTTCTTAGGATATGCAAGGCTGCATATTGCCCTGAAGCCATTAAGAGTCAACAAAGTAATGTAGGCTGGAGTTACGTCTAGGCCAGATCAGCTAGGAGTGACAAGTTTCCTTTCCTGAACACCAGGAGTGAACTAATTGGGAGTTTTAAGACAATCCATCAGATTTAATGATCATTTTTTCAGGTGTAAGTCTACCAATGACCAGATTTATTAAATTTAACAACGTGCCATGACAGGTTTTGAACTCTCAATCTTTGGGTTGCTGGTATAATGGCACAACCATTGCATTACTGTATCTTTTGTGATTGAAACCTCTTGACACAAATGTAGGAGGTAGGAGAGAATATTCATTTTGATTGTGTTCATCCTGTCCAGGAGTAACATGGACAGGTTCATTTCATCTAGTCCGATTGGCAAATTAACTCATTTGGATGAGAGTTGAAAGTTCCTTTTACAAAGCATTACAAAACATTGACAGCACAAAAAACAGGCCATTCAGCCCAAAAGGTCCATGCCCTGTTTATGCTTAACGCAAGCCTCCACTCACCCTTCTTCATCTAATCCCATCAGCTTTGTACAAGGTGTCTTTTGGTGTGACATGTACACCAACGCACTCTGGACATGGACTGCATGGGTAGGATTTAAATCCACTTCCTGAATGCGTCACTAAAGGGTAGGTCCTACTTCCAATCTCAAATATTTATCTAGTGAGCATTAGAATGCCAATGTGATATTAATTAATGTGCAAATTCAAAACCTATACCAACAAATTTGCATGTAGAATAAATGTCAAAACAAATTACATTAATTTAAAAATAGTTTTCAAACTTTGAGGCATCTCACCAGTAGTTCCTGTAGGGCAGTTGGTACACACTATATCCCTAGTTTTTGGTACCATGGCACAGCTTGAACCACTTGGACAAGGGCACGGACTACAGTCCTCTGAGCTACCAATGGTAGGATCACCATAGTAACCATCCCTACACCGCTCACAGTTTGTTCCTGCTGTGTTGTCCCTGCAGTAACATTCACCTGTAGATCAACCAGACAAACGAAGCAGTTAATTATCCAAATATAATCTCTAGAAATTAAAACACACACACACAAAACCACGCGCACACGCACGCACTCCTCTGTGAATTTTCGAACAGGTGTAGATGATCCCAAGACAAGTGTAAAACACTGCAGGGTAAACTTTTACTCATGCACCAGAGGCTGGTCTGATAAATCCTCCTGGACTGACTTGCCCTAAATGAGATCCAAAAATCATGCTGGGACAGATCATCATAGATAACGGCCCGGAATTTGTGGTCGAAGGCTTCCCGTGGGTAGATACCTCCGACCAGTAAAAAAAATCTATGAACCTACCTGATAGTCCCGGAGGTTGGACACTTGCCCTCTTGGGCCTCTCCGGGTAGAGTCCCATGTATCTCAGGGGGGCATGCGGTTCGCGAGCGCCCCTGGGATCACATGGACTGGCCCAATCAATGAAAGGAGGAGATCCCCATTCATACTTGAGGATTCCGTATGGAATACACTCAAAAATACATGTACACATCAAATAAATACATTTCACATTTCAAATGAGTCAAAATAGCATTTAATTAAATATTTAAAACAAAAATGTAATTAAAAAAATTTTTTTTAAACATATTTTAAAGGGGCTAAAAATAAAACTTCCCTTATTTCACAGGTTTTTAAATGTATAAATTTTTGAAAAACATGTATTTTTCTGTTCTTTAAAAGTCTAACGCTGGTAAAAGTAGGCCTTATGCCTGCTTTTACCAGGCATAAGAATTTGACGGGCATTCGCTGGGCAGAAGTTGCTCTCCAGTTGCGGAGGCCCTTCCCCAGGAGACCGATCGCAAGTTCCGGGTTTTAGCACATGCACTTCACATGCCTAAACCCGGAACTTGCACAGCCCCTACGTGCACATGCGCACCTCATACATGCCCATAGGGGCCGCAAATTACGACCCAACAACTGCAAAGCTCTGCAGAGCAAAATCAAGGAAACAGCAGCATTGAAATGACCAAACATTGCTGGCAATTAACACTTGTTTTTTTTAGACTTAGGATTATAGATTTACTGCATTAAAGGATATTAAGAATTGTTTTTTAAATTCGCAGGATATGGGCATCGCTGGCAAGGCCAGTATTTATTGGCTATCCCTAGTAAGCCTCGAAGTGGTGGTGGGATTACTTCGTGAACCACCATGTGGTGAAAGTACTCCCAGAATGTTGTTAGGTATAGAGTTCCAGGATTTTGACCTCGCAACGAAGGAATCCCATCAATTACAGCACTGCTTTGATGAGGTTTGAAATACGTATCAGGATGCTTACAGATAAACAAAAGTGAAAATTATGTCATAAGAAACTGCAACACTGCTAACTTCCATTTAAAACAAAGGCACCGATGAATCTATGATTCATTTTAAAGAATACCCATGGGAAGCTGGAGGTAAAGATCCTCTTAAAAGAGCAGAACACCAGTTTCTCCCCCAAAATATTCAGTTATGCAGTCAAATATTCTGCTGATATTTATTATCAGGGTTGATGCCTGAACAAAGACTATCTAGATAAGTTATCAGAATGTAACAGTTTACATATCCCAGCAAATAGTCAATGCCTTTAGAAGGGGAAGGAATAACTGAGTGAGGAAGATGTTAGTAGTACTGGGCAGTTAACAGAGGGCACAACATCCTTTAAAGGTAGATTATTGTAATAAATTGATTGATACATGGGACAGCCACTAGAAAATTGAAGGATTCATTTAAAAGGTAAGTGGAAACTTTCAAATATTAAAAGGAGAATGTTTTTAAGATTAAAATGGTATTTTGGGAGCAGATCCTGAAATAATTCGTTTACATTAACACCCATGATAATAAAGACAGGCAAAAATTGCCAATCAAAATTGTTTGCTTTTCAGGTAAAGGGACCCACTTATAACCACAATACTTTCTCGCATTCAACCATACTCTGACTCAGACAGCACATGTTACCATAGGTGGTGTTAAGGGGTACGGATCTAGGTTGATGACCACCATGCCCCATGAAAAGTTCTCAAAATCAGGCAGGCCTGGGAGTGAAGCCAATGTATTTCACACAAAGCGAGGAGAGAAAAAACACAGATGCCACAAGTCCATTTACTCCACTCTTGTGCACCATAAACTCAGGAATTAAATTGGCAGACACATATAGGTTGTCTCCTGGCTAAAAATGACATAGCATACTGGGTTGTGGTGGGGAAAGAGAGAACAAAAAAAGACAGGGGAAAGAAAGAGTTTGGGGTTGGGGGGGACAAAACTGCATAAAACATGGCATATATTAGAATAAATAATTCTCAAGCACAGGTTTATTCAGATAGTCTCAGTGAGCACAAAACACCAATCTAAGCAGAGTTTTTCCCCAAAGCATAAGCTCTTGCCACTCACCATTTTCAGGATCACAGGTATCACTATGTGCATTGCAGCTGCAGGGCACACAGGGACTGAATGATCCACGACTCGGATTCTCTCTCCTGTAGCCCAATGCACACTGTTCACAGAATTGTCCTTGGTATGCGGTTGGGCAGGTGCATCGCTCTACCCATTGAGCAGAGGATCCAGAGCCAGGACGAGCGGTAATTAGAGTTACATCATCTAAGTGGCCAGGGCCTGTGGGGGAATAAACAGAAGTTAGCCACAAGCCCACTAAACTTAGTGACGATCAGTCATGCAAGTATTTGGACACCAGCAGCAAAAGATAAATTAGATTCCAAAACATTAATATACATAGAATATGTGAATAGTATGTTTTATTACTTTATTGGAATTAAATTTTAAAGACATCTACACAGACTGCAATACATGTACCCCAGACTTTCCTATTCTATGGAACTCCCTCCCTAAACTTCTCTGTCTCTCTTTCCACCTTTAAAAACCTCTTCAAAGCCATCTCTTTTTACCGTTTTTGGTCACGATTCATAATCTCTCCCTTCCTGGCTTGGCATCCATTTTCTTACACTATTTGTGAACTAGCATGTGACGTTTCTTTACTTCAGAAAGAACTGTATAAATGCAAGTTGCCTTACTGCCAAATGATGCCAAAGGAAATGTTTAAATGGTAACTTTAAAAATAATTATCTGTATATTAACTTAAACATTCTCAACTGCCCTGTTTATTTCATGGAAAACATACTTACTATGCTCACTGTATGTGCCTCGAATCTTGATAGCAGTTAGATTGTGGAGAAGCCTCTGAAATTCAAAAGAGGAAAGCTGTGGCCTCCAGGGATAACTTGTCACTTCATGAAGTCTGCAAACAAAAAAAGTGAGCCATTCTAAATATTTATTTACAGTATTTTCAAGTAAAATTATAACCAGTAGCTACTTCAAATTTAGCTCAAAATGTACAGTATATATTTTGGGTATTTTACAGAGCCTGAGCACAATTTGAATCTGAGTGCACAAAGGAAAGCAGATTCATGTAGGGGGTGGGAGTAAAGTCTGTTCCTAATTAAACTGACATTGCTTTGAACATAAGGGACTGGGTGGTCCACTGCACAACACCATCAAGTTTACACCACCGGGATCTGGCTTTCAACTCAGTCGAAGCAAGTGGGATATCTAATCCATTTTTTTTTAAATATGGAAGGGGAGAAAGAGACATTAATCCTGCTATTATAGTAGAAATACTGGCTCCTGCTTTGAGAGCGGCATATGGTTTAACACTGCTCTGTACTTCGGCAACATGGAACTCTGTGCATGCGTATTTAAATATAATCTGCACTGAAACTAGTATGAAACAACCACCTCTAATAGTCTTGGATAGCATCCAATAAACTGAATCCGCCAGAGTACAGTTGTTTTAAACTGTAGTTACATCACCGATTCTGCATTGCTGCAACACAAGAATCATACACCTCTCCTCTTCTTTTGGATCTACAACCAAACATCTGTCAGTGCAGATCTGAAACAGGCTGGCATGCTTCTGCAGCTCAAGACAAATCTCACTCTGATCTTCTCTTCCTTTGGAGCCCAGGGTGGGGTGGGGGCTGAGGGTGGAGGGAGAAAGCAGGAAATAAATACTTGACCTCTGCTCAGCATTTTCCCCAAGGCTCTACTTGCCATTAATAAGTTCCCAAAGTACAATGAATACATTTGGGCCATCTCAAAGTCTGGAGCCCAGAACAGAATCTATGCAATTCAACACAATTAAAAAATCATTGGTTCTAATTTTAATGAATCATATTTTAATGACTCATATATAGACAACATCCATATGTCCTAGAGCTCATTTCACCTGAAGACATAGTTCTGTGGGCTTTCTGTGGGATACTGGTTTCCCTGAGCTATTAGTGGAACCGTCACTCTCAGGCCTGCTCCTTCCAGCACTAGATCCTCGGCTGACAAACGCGTGTCTCTCTTGTCCACATGGAAAGTGAAAGAGAGGTTCTGACCATAGCTCATCAGCTGATTCCCTAAAATATATGCTGGAAAAAAACACAAGGAAAACCAATGACTAGGTCTGCACGTGCTAAGGAGGTATTACCCTTTTAAAAAGTAATTCATATAATGAGATGGTTCTAGGCCTTCAACCTTAGCCACCAATTCAGTCAATATTGCTCTGCATTACGAAGCAGCAATTATCAAATTAATTGTACTTATTTTCTCTGGAACAAGATAACATATTGAGCAATGACTGAAATTACATACCAGGAGCAATGTAGTAAACGGGGAAATAATCGTTAGAGACCACAGAGATGTCACGGCTCACTGGGGACCACTGAAGCAGGACCTCAGCACCATCTCGCTGTTCAGCCCGCCATCCATCATCACCTGCATATCCAAAGAGACAAGTAAACAAACTTTTCACGCCACACTACAAGCGTAGCAACATACTGGCCTCTGGCCTATTATCACAGTTTCATTCAATGCGGTTATGTAGGAACTATGCTCATTTTCACTGCATGTTTACTTGGCAGTAAAACACAGATCTTTGAACAGATCAACAGGATCATAATGAAGTACAGTATCTACTCGAGAGTCTGTCCATTTACAACTGGTTTGGCACATACTTGACAAAAGGGGTTTGGAACAGAGGTCAGAAGAAATCTCCTGTCCCACCCCCCACAGTAGTAGATGTGAAAAGCACGCCCAAAGTTAATAATTGCTGTGCAAATGAACTCTCTTAAGGTAGAGCTGAATCAATGTATCTCAAAGGTTCGAGTTAGAGGGATAAGCCAAGGTATAGACAAATACTGTACAGAACACGGTGTATAAAGTTCTGTTTAGACTGCGGGAATTCTTCTGTTATAATGGCCCCAAGTTTCTACACGCGGCAAAACAGGCACCCCTCCGAGCTGGGCGCCTGTTTTTCGCGCCGAAAACGGCGGCTGGAAAAAAAACACGCTATTCTTGAGCGCTTTGCAGCTCGATGTCAGCTTGGCGCGGCACCCAGGGGGGCGGTGCCTACCACTCGCGCCGATTTTGTAAGTAGGAGGGGGGCGGGTACCATTTAAATGAGTTTTTTTCGTGCCGGCAACCCTGCGCGTGCGCGTTGGAGCGTTCGCGCACGCGCAGTGTGAAGGAAACATTGGCACTCGGCCATTTTTGTAGTTCTTTGTAGCTGTTCAATTTTGAACATTTTTTTAATAAAACCACATTGCCATCAGCACTGAGGCTTCTTGCAGCAGTGAGAAGGCTGCAGGAAGCCTCAGAAGTTGAGGCAGCCGTTTCCCGACAGGCCCGACCGACGGCAGGGGGGCCTCCCCCCGCACTGCCGTCGGGAATGGCTGCCTCAACTTCTGAGGCTTCCTGCAGCCTTCTCACTGCCTCCCCCCCCCCCGCTGCCGTCGGTCGGGCCCCCACTGCCTCCTCCCCCCCTTCCGCCGTCGGGAATGGCTGCCTCCTCCCTGCCGCCGTCGGTCGGGCCCTCACTGCCTCCCCCCCCCCCCCTGCCGTCGGGAATGGCTGCCTCAACTTGTGAGGCTTCCTGCAGCCTTTTCCTGCCTGAAGCACTTTCACACAGGTAGGAACATGGTTTATTTAATCTTTTCTTTGCTTATAAATTTTTATTCAGGTTGGAATTATTTGTATCATATTTGTATAAGTATAACTAAAGATTTATTGTAGAATGTAATGACTTCCCTCCTCGCCCCCCCCACCTCGTTCTGGACGCCTAATTTGTAACCTGCGCCTGATTTTTTAATGTGTAGACAAGGTTTTTTCAGGCCTACAAAAATCTTCACTTGCTCCATTCTAAGTTAGTTTGGAGTACGTTTTCACTGTGGAAACTTTCAAATCAGGCATCAGTGGCCGGACACGCCCCCTTTTGAAAAAAAAATTCTGTTCCAAAGTGAAACTGTTCTACATGACTAGAACTGCAGAAAACTTAAATGTAGAGAATTGTGATTTCTAAGATACTCCGTTCTCCACCAGTTACTCCTAAAAATCAGGAGCAAATCATGTGGAAACTTGCGGCCAATATAACTGGTCAGGGATTTATATCCTGCAGGGATTTTTTTGATTATCTGAGTACCTGAGAAGATTTCTTAGGCATGCTCGATCTGTGGTTTCTATTGCCTACCTCATGAGATTGAGAAAGTTAGTGATATCCATTGCAGTGCAAGCTGGGCATGTTCTGCTGAAAAGAAGCGAGTCAATGGGCCAAAATAACTTTTCTCTAGTCCAAACACTGAGGGCCCAAAATTGGTGGACATACTGTCCGTGTACTGCCCAAAAATGCAAAATTGGTCAAAAAACACCTACATACTGCCCAGCGGAAATTTCACCAGTGATGTACCGCCGGGCGGGATGCATACTGCCCACCCATGCAGACTGCCGACATCCCACCCAAAAGTGCAAAATTCATGATATATCACAGGAAATGCATACAGTCCTGGAGAAAGCGCTTTAAAATCAATCTTAAGTGAGCGGTATGTCCACAGAGCCGACAGGTGCGTTTGATATTTATAGTTCTCCACAGTTTGATGTATTTTTAAATGGATTGTAGTATTTTCTAGCATTAGGCAATAATGTAAATGGTATAATAAAACCTTATTTACTCCTTTATGTATTAACTGCAATAAAAAAAATTTAATGTCTCTCACCCCACCGCCCCCCCCCCCCCAGCAATCTCCCCACGGCCACACCCCTCCAGCAATCTCCCCACCCCACTCCCTTCCAGCAATTTCCCCACCCTACCACCCCGCCTCCAGCAATCTCCCCAACGTCTCCCCCCCCCTCCAGCAATTTCCCCAACGTCTCCCCCCCCTCCAGCAATCTCCCCAACGTCTCCCCCCCCTTCCAGCAATCTTCCCAATGGCCCACCCCCACCTCCAGCAATCTCCCCATCTCCCCACCCCTCCAGCAATCTCCCCAACAATCTCCCAACGTCCCCCCCCCTCCAGCAATCTCCCCAACCACCCCCGCCCGACTCCTGCAATCTCTCTTCCACCACCCCCCACCCACTCAGCAATCTCTCTCTTCCACCCCCTCACCCCCTCAGCAATCTCTCTCTCCCCCCCTCACCCCTCCCTCAGTGATCTCTCTCCACCCCTCCTCCCCTCAGTGATCTCTCTCTCTCTCTTCCCCCGCCCCCTCCCCCCAGCGATCTCTTCCTTCCGCCCCCTCACTCAGTGATTTCTCACTTCCGCCCCCTCCCCTCAGCGATTTCTCACTTCCGCCCCCTCCCCTCAGCGATTTCTCCCTTCCGCCCCCTCCCCTCAGCGATTTCTCCCTTCCGCCCCCTCCCCTCAGCGATTTCTCCCTTCCGCCCCCTCCCCTCAGCGATTTCTCCCTTCCGCCCCCTCCCCTCAGCGATTTCTCCCTTCCGCCCCCTCCCCTCAGCGATTTCTCCCTTCCGCCCCCTCCCCTCAGCGATCTCTTCCTTCCGCCCCCTCCCCTCAGCGATCTCCCCCATCCCCCCCTTCCCCTCAGCGATCTCCCTTCCCCCCCCTCCCCTCAGCGATCTCCATTTCCCACCCTCCCCTCAGCGATCTCCATTTCCCACCCTCCCCTCAGCGATCTCCCTTCCCCCCCTCCCCTCAGCGATCTCCCTTCCCCCCCTCCCCTCAGCGATCTCCCTTCCCCCCTCTCCCCTCAGCGATCTCCCTTCCCCCCCTCCCCTCAGCGATCTCCCTTCCCCCCTCTCCCCTCAGCGATCTCCCTTCCCCCCTCTCCCCTCAGCGATCTCCCTTCCCCCCCCTCCCCTCAACGATCTCCCTTCCCCCCCTCTCCTCAGCGATCTCCCTTCCCCCCCCTCCCCTCAACGATCTCCCTTCCCCCCCCTCCCCTCAGCAATCTCCCTTCACCCCCCCTCCCCTCAGCGATCTCCCTTCACCCCCCACTCCCCTCAGTGATCTCTTCCCCCGCCCCCCCAAGCGATCTCCCTCTCTTTCCCCCCCGCCCCCCCCCCCCCCCCCCCCCCAAGTGATCTCTCTCTCTTCCTCCCTCCCCCAAACGATCGCTCTCTCTTTCCCCCCCTCACCCCCCCCAGTGATCTCAGGCCATTCCAACAGCAATCTCTTTCCCCCCCCACCCCAACAAATGTTCTCCCCAACCCCTCCCTTCAGCAACCCACAGCGATCTCTCTTTCGCCCGCCCCCCCGCCCGTCCCCAAAAGCGATCTCAGGCCGCCCCACAGTGATCTCAGGCTGGCAGTCTCTAGCCTCTCGTCGGTACCTCTCGGGGGGCCGGAACTTCACAGCAGCGTGCACACAACTCGGAAGCCGAAGATTCCCAAGTCAAAAGGCCTCTCCGCCGGCTGCACTCTGCTCAGCATACTGCCGAGAAAAATTCGATTAAATTCCCACCCACTCAGCCCCAGTGGTACCGGGCAGGATAAAATGACGCACGGACCACCGAAAAACAGGCGGACCATGTGTTGACCAACTTCGGCCCCCGAATGTCCTTCTCTACACTATATAAAAATGTTAAGACCGAGATTTTAGTCATTTGTCCAAGCAAAGTTTCTACTGGAGCCTGAGCTGAATGTTACTGTATTTGCCAAGTCTGCATCAAACCTTTTTCAAAGCTCAGCAACACCAAGTCAGGTACATGGCCATTAGAAACATGGAGGATGTACGTTAGAAAATCTCAGCAACACCTGACTCAAAGCTCGATGTGATCCTCTCCATGCGGTAATCCTCTGCTTTGCTACAAACAGATGAATGGCCAAAACAGAAGCAGGCTGTACAGCCATGGTCATTCTGGGGGTCCAGGTTGAAAAATCCTGGCTTGCATCTATAGGAAAGAAAAAATTAAATCTAGTTATGAACATATTTATTGATAACATTTCAAATTATATTTTTGATTTATATGAACCTTGCTGCTAAATTATTGAATTCTTATCTATACAGTGCAGAAGCCAAATAATTTTTGTGTTTGCAAACCAACCAGTTTGTGTTTTATGATTTTTGCTTTCAATTAAAATAAGCCTCAATGAGCAAACTATCTAAATGCAAGCAAGAATTATTTCCTCAGCTAAAACATAGCAATATGACAATTAAAATTTCTAATTAGCGATCTTTATTATGGACAACTGAATGAAAATGAGAGGACAGTGACATGTACTTTTGAAATTACTTCAGTTACTATTCAGCTACTGAAAGGTTGCGTATTCTGGATCACTTCACAGTATGTACATGGAGCACTGAAGATGATCCTTTCAATTGCAGTTGCACAGCTTGCACACAGTAAAAATACAAGTAGACCGAGAGTCCAAAGCAGCATTGAATCTGTGGGTGGGAGTTCAGGGAAGAACGGCAGATGAACCGATGGCATCAAGCCCTCAGTTATGAAAAAACTTAGAGCTAAGCATGTTTTCATTAGAGAGAAGATAACTGCGGTGAGACATGATCCACATCTTCAAAAATGCTGAGACACATAGATGTAAATGTGTGCAATCTATTTGACTTGGACTATAGCCTCAAACTAGAGGAAATGGGTTTAAAATGAATCAGCCTCAAGTGAGATGAGAGATTAAATGAATATTTTCCCCTGATGGAATGTTGGATATATAGAACAGACTCAGTTCTAGTTGAAGTAGATGATACTGAAAAGAAAAAGGAAGACTTGCATTTATGTAGCACCTTTCATGACCTCAGGATATCCCAAAGCACTTTACAGCCAAGGGAGTACTTTTGAAATGTAGTCACTGTCATATTGCAGGAAATATGACAGCCAATTTGTGTACACCAGGATCCCACAAACAGCAATACAATATTGACAAGATAATCTGTTTTTTTTGAGTGATGTTGGTTGAGGGATAAATAGTGGCCGATAAATATTTTTCGAAATAGTGCTAACAATCTGCTTGGCATTAGCCAGAGTTCCATCAATACTCAAAAAGGCAGCCATGTATAAGGGATGGCGCTGTTCCCTGCAATTTTCCTGCAGCTGTCGCGCTGCAAAAATCATGTCCGTTGTGCCCCGTAGGGGATGAAATCCGCACTGCGACTCCGGAAGGAGCTCCTCGGCCACAGGGAGAAGATGGTTGAGGAGGACTCTAGCAACGACTTTCCCAGTGGCTGATAACAGGGAGATTCCTCTGTAGTTGCCGCAGTCGGACTTGTCCCCCTTTTTAAAAATGGTCACGATCACGGCATCTCTGAGATCTCCCGGCATGCTCTCCTCCCTCCAGATGAAATGAGGTCATGTGTTCGCGCCAACAGTGCCTCTCCGCCATACTTCAGTGCCTCAGCAGGGATTCCATCTGCTCCCGTAGCCTTGTTGTTTTTAAAGCTGTCTTATGGCTAAGTGGAGGAAGTTTATCTGGGAGGGCACTGAGCACCTCAAGTCTCATCACCGAGAGCATGCAGAAATCAAGCGCAGGCACCGGAAAGAACTTGCGACAAACCAGCCCTACCCACCCCTTCCCTCAACGACTATCTGTCCCACCTGTGACAGAAACTGTGGCTCTCGTATTGGACTGTTCAGCCACCTAAAAACTCATTTTAAGAGTGGACTGCCTATGATGATGACTCAAAAAAGGCTTGGATCCAGCACAGCTTTCCTATTATTTTGGAATCAGCATAGTATCAGAATTTGACTTCATTTTTTTTTAAAGTCTCATAACACCTGTAGCAACGTTGCAAAGCAGCAAAAGTACTAGACAGGAGCTGCCTGTTAAATGATCCAATGTAACAATTCTTTCGAACTGAGGATGCTTCCGAATAGTTGTTTTGAATCAACTTTCACAAAAACAAGTAGCATATCACTGGGGCAGCCAGTGCCGAGGTGCAAGATTCCAGAGTGAACAGATTACCTTCCGAACCAAGTTACATTTGCAACCCAAAGATCAACAAAAAAAAAATCTTTCCTTGTTCCAGAGGATGTCAAGGCAGATGCTCCAGCAAATCTAGTACTAGTACCAAAGTTCTTACGGACACCGAAGAAAGCTTTGTCCTGTTGTGGATGGACCCGATCAAGGAAAAAGTACAAATGGAACCCCTTAAGCTAATGGTTTTCAAATAGATCAATTCCACAGATGATTAAAACATCCTCCAAGGCTAGATGAATCTTCTTGGTTCCTTTATAGATTTTTTAGGGTTAGAACTCAATTGCAAAAGCTGAAAGTAAATGGAAGTACATTATCTCCAAAGATCAGTTTCCACCACCTTACTCTTTCGCACACTTCTGTGCTGCAGAAATGAAGGCAATCCTCTTGGACAATAAAAAACTTGAATATTAGTAAGAAATTGGAGAAATCGCACAGAAGGGTGCAGGATTCCACAGGATTTGATGTTCAGAGTGACCATACACCAATCACTTTTAAATTTTGAAAATCAATAAAGATCAATACAGACAAGTATGGCATGTAATGTGCGAGCACTCAAGAACAGGTGCTTTCACTGCAAAATTGCAGTAAGTTAGGAAGCAAGTCACTACACAGAACAGGTATAAATTTGTGGGGTGTGTCACAGGACTTCACACTCTGCCAGGTTACTTGCCACACAGGAAAGTTAACACTGATGCTTCAAAAACTGGAATTGCCCAATTCTGAAGTAAAAAGGTTTGTTCAAGATTTATTTTGAGCAGGAAGATACTGTTACTGACAATAGAAGGAGAATTAACAGTGTCCTGCAGGCAAGGCTTTTACCCAGTGTGGGAAGCCATACAACTTTACAGGAAAGCTGAAAACTGCTAAAGAAACATTGGCCCAAACAGTTTCCCCCATATCCCTATCCTAAGATATGTAAAAGATAAAAGCATGAGGATAAGGGTCAGGATGGTGGGAGGGAGCCTAAATCTAGGGGCCATAAATATTAGCTAGTCACTAATAAATCCAATAGGGTATTTAGGAGAAACTTCTTTGAGAGTGGAATTTGCTACCACAAGGAGTAGTTGAGGCAAATAGCATAGATGCATTTGATGGGAAGCTAGAAAAGTACATGAGAGAGAAAGGAATAGAGGGATATGTTCATAGGGTTAAATGAAGTAGGCTGGGAAGCATAAATACCGGCGCAGACCAGTTGGGCCGAATGGCCTGTTTCTGTGCTGTAAAATGAGGTCTTCATAGCCAATATAAAAGGCAATCCAATAGTCTTCTATCGGCATATAAACAGTAATTGGGTAGTAAGAGGGGCGTGGCTGATTCAGGATCAAAATGGAGACCTACACATGGAGACAGGGGGCATGGCTGAGGTACTAAATGAGTACTTTGAATCTGTATTTATCAAGGAAGAAAATGCTTCCAGAGCCCTAGTGAAAAATGGGATAAAAATTGATAAGGAGGAGGTATTAGAAAGGTTGGCTGTACTTAAAGTAGATAAGTCACCAGAACCAGATGGGAGGCATCCTATGCTTCTAAGGGAACTAAAGGTGGAAATTGCAGAGGTACCAGCCATAATCTTCCAATCCTCCTTGGATACTGGGCTGGTGCCAGAGGACTGGAGAATTGCAGGCCAATCAGTTTAACCTCAGTAGTGGGGAAACGATAATCTCAGAGACAAAATTGTCACTTGGACGGATAAGGGACGCCACCACCGATTTGTTAAAAACAAATCATGTTTAACGAACGTGATTGAGTTTTTTGATGAGATAACAGAGAGGGTTGATGAAGGCAATGCGGTTGATGTAGTGTACATGGACTTACAAAAGACGTTTGATAAAGTGCCACATAATAGGCTTGCCAGCAAAGCTGAAGCCCATGGAATAAAAGGGACAGTGGCAGCACGGATATGAAATTGGCTAAGTGACAGGAAACAGTAGTGGTGAACGGTTGTTTTTCGGACTGGAGGATGGTATTCAGTGGTGTTCCCCAGCGGTCGGTACTCAGACCACTGCTTTTCTTGATATATATTAATGACTTAGACTTGGGCTTACAGGGTACTATTTCAAAATTTGCAGATGAGACAAAACTTGGAAGTATAGGGGACAGTGAGGATAGTGATAGACTTCATGACAGACAGACTGGTGGAATGGGCGAATACGTGGCAGATGAAATTTAATGCAGCAAAGTATGAAGTGATACATTTTGGTAGGAAGAATGAGGAGAGACATTATAAACTAAAGGGTACAATTCTAAAGGGAGTGCATGAACAGAGACCTGGGGATATATGTGCATAAATCATTGAAGGTGGCAGGGCAGGTTGAGAAAGTGGTTAAAAAAGCATATGGGATCCAGGGCTTCATAAACAGAGGCATAGAGTACAAAAGCAAGGAAGTTATAATGAACCTTTATAAAACACTGGTTCGGCCTCAACTGGAGTATTGTGTCCAATTCTGGCACCGTACTTTAGGAAGGATGTGAAGGCCTTAGAGAGGGTGCAGACAAGATTTACAAGAATGGTTCCAGCACTGAAAGACTTCAGCTATGTGGATAGACTGGAGAAGCAAGAATTGTTCTCCCCAAGAACAGAGATTTGATAATGGTGTTCAAAAATCATGAGGGTTCTAGACAGAGTCGATAAAGAGAAACTGTTCCCGTTGGCAGAAGAGAAGTGAACCAGAGGACACAGATTTAAGGTAATTGGCAGAAGAAAGGAGACAGGAGGAATATTTTTTTTTTTATAAACTCATTGCGTGATTAGGATCTGGAATTCATTGCTTGAAAGGGTGGTGGAAGCAGATTCAACTGTGGCTTTCAAAAAGGAAATTGGGTAAGTACCTGAAGGAAAAAAATTGCAGAGCTACAGGGAAAGGGCAGGGGCTAGCTAAAGTGCTCTTGCAGAGAGCCTGCATAGGCTGGATGGGCTGAATGGCCTCCTTCTGTGCTGTAACCATTCTATGATTCTATACAGAGATTCTACTTTTCTCTAGAACGGTTAGAATCACCTTTCTTCAACAACAAAAAAAACAGACTTGCCTCTCACAGTTGAATCCCTCTACATTATTCTTGCATATACAACGTCCTGTATCAACACTGCATTCTGCTGTGCTACCAGAAGGGTTACAGGCACATGGTCTGTCAATAGAGAAAACGTATTAGAAATACAAGGACTTGTGAATTCCAAAAGTACTTGATCCAAAACTTCCACGGAACAGATGGCAAGTTGAGCACAAATAGCTAATACAAAGGCAAAATACTGCAGATGTTGAAAATCTGAACTCTATAAACAGGAAATGTAGGAAATACTCAGCAGGTCAAGCAGTATCTGTGGAGGGAGAAACAGAGTGAACGTTTCAAGTCAGTAATCTTTTGTCAGGACTGGAAAATGTTACAGCTGAGATGATAGTGCAAGGCATACCACTGATCCAATTTTTTCAGTCAGCAGATAAGAACATAAGAATTAGGAGCAGGTGTAGGTCATATGACCCCTTGAACTTGGTCTGCCATTCAATAAGATCATGGCTGTTCTTCGACCTCCAATCCATTTTCCCGCCCGATCCCCATATCCCTCGATTCCCCTAGAGTCCAAAAATCTATCTCTCTCAGTCTTGACTCGATCTACCTCAGCGAACCGGTGAGGGACTGAAGCTGGGATAAAGGAGCGCGGCAGGTCAAAGAGGAAAGGCAGCAAGAGCTGAGCGAGACCGGAGCAACTCAAAGCAGTGACATCAGCACAAAGGAAGGAGCTGATTGGTGTTTTTAAAGTTTTAAGCTTATTTCTTCTAAGTTAGTTCTTAGTCTATTAAATAGAGGCAGGGCAGCTCAGTCCCACAGAGTACGCACCCTGTTGCCACGTGAGAACTTCACGAAGCTTCCCATGTCCTGGACAACCACGTGTGCAGGCAATGTCGTCAGCTGGAAGAGCTCGAGCTCTGGGTTTTGGAGCTTAAGCAGCAGCTGGAGTCACTGAGGTGCATCCGTGAGGCTGAGAGCATCGTGGATAGCACGTTTCTGAAGGTGGTCGCCCCGCAGCTTAAGAGTGTGCAGGCAGAGAGGGAATCGGTGACCGCAGACAGAAGGGGAGAACCAGGCAGGTAATGCAGGAGTCGCAAGTGCATCTCGCTCTCCAATCGGTATTCTGGTCTGATTATTGGGGAGGGTGCTGATTCCTCTGGGGAGTACAGCCAGGGCCAAGTCCACGGCACCACGGTGGCTCAGCTGTACTGGGGGGGGGGGGAAAGAGAAGAGTGGGAGAGCAATAGTGGTAGGGGATTTGATAGTTAGGGAAGCAGACAGGTGTTTCTGCGGTCGTAGACGTGACTCCAGGAAGGTATGTTGCCTCCCTAGTGCCAGGGTTTAGGATGTCGCTGGGCAACTGCAGAACACTCTGGGTGGGTGAACAGCCAGAGGTCGTGGTCCATATCGGTACCAATGACAAAGGTAGAAAGTGGGTTGAAGTCCTGCAGGCAGATTTTAGGGAGCTAGGAAAATTAAAAAGCAGGACCTCAAAAGGTAACAATCTCTGGATTACTCCCGGTGCCACGGGCTAGTGAGTATAGAAATAGGATAAAGCAGATGAATGCATGGCTGGAGAAATTGTGCAGGCGAGAGGGCTTCAGATTCCTGGAACATTTGGACCAGTTCTGGGAGAAATGGGACCCGTACAGGCTGGACGGGTTGGACCTCAACAGGGCCGGAACCAATATGCTCATGGGGAGGCTTGCTAATGCTGTTGGGGAGGGTATAAACTAATTTGGCAGGGGGATGGACACCAGGATGTAACATTAGAAAGGGGAAATAAAGTGCTCAAAGGATTGGGAGATGCAGAGAGTACGAATGTAAGAAATAGTAAGGTATTAGGCGGGGTCAAACTAAGAATGCAGGATAGTCTAAGATGGGTTTGCAGTGAACGCTGTATATGAAAGCACACAACGTAGTAAACAAGGTAAGTGAGCTGCAGACACAAATAGCCACATGTGAATATGATGTTGTGGCAGTAACTGAGACCTGGCTCAAAAAAGGGCAGGATTAACTATTAAATATTCCTGGCTTTAAGGTGTTCAGGAAAGATAGGGAAGGAACGATAGGAGGTGGGGTGGCAGTCTTGGTTAAGGAGAATGTTACAGTGCTGGAGAGGGAGGATGTCTTGGAGGGGTCAAGGACAGAATCTATATGACTAGAGTTAAGAAATAATAGAGATGCCATAACACTACTAGGTGTATTCTATAGACCATCAAATGCTGGGAAAGATATGGAAGAGCAAATTTGCAGAGAAATGAGCGAGGTGCAAGAACTATGGAGTAGTAATAATAGGGGACCTCAACTATCCGAATAGACGGGGATCATAATAGTGTTAAGGGCAGAGAAGGGGAAGAATTTCTGAAGTGTGTTCAGGACAACTTTCTTGAGCAGTATGTTTCCGGCCCGACGAGGGAGGAGACATTACTGGATCTGGATCTGGTTCTGGGGAATGAGGTAGGTCAAGTAGAACAAGTGTCAATAGGTAATATTTAGCAAACAGCGATCATAGTATCATAGGGCTCAAATTTCCCCAACCCCTTTTTCTGGCGCCCTCACTTGAGGTGCGCTGCTTTTGTCCGCCTGCAAGCGAGCCGAAAATCTTCCTCCCAATTCTGGCCGCTCCCAGCCTCTCCTCTGTGGTGGCGTAGCGTGGCCCAGTGGATTGGGGGCGGAGCCAGATCCCGGCGCTGAAAACAGTGCCAGGACCTCTGCACATGTGCACTAGAGTCTGTGCGCAAGTGCAGTAGCTCCTGGCAGGCCGAATCTGAGAGTGCTGCAGGCTGTGTGGGAGGGATCCGAAGGATGCCGTACTTAGCCCTGGCCCGCTGCATTCCCTAAGGTAGGACTTCTATTGTTTATTTGTTATTTACTGATTGATTGATTGCTTATTACTTTGGTCTTGGTGCTTTAGGTGCAGGGTTCCTTCTATTTTTTTATTTGTTAATTAATTGCTTATTACTTTTTGTGCTTTGTTTAGTGCTTGGTGCAAATGTACTGCTTTGTTTAGTGCTTGGTGCAAATGTACTGCTTTGTTTAGTGCTTGGTGCAAATGTACTGCTTTGTTTAGTGCTTGGTGCTTTAAATGTATTTATGCTTCTTTAATGTTGTGAAATTGTTTAGTGCTTTGCACGGTCCCCTTCCCCAACCCCTACCCCCTCAAGCTCTGGCTGCCTGCGCTGATTTCTCAAGTCACCGCAAAGTTTTTCTGAACGTACAAGAGTGCCCACTTACGCTGGCCTAAGTTAGTTTGGAGTAACTTTTAGCTGGCTAAACTGCTTAAATGGCCAAAACAGATGTAAGTGGCTGGTAACACTCCTTTTGGTAAAAAAAACCTAAACTTTAAAAAAAACCTAACTAACTCACTTACACTGCCACAAATTAAATGGCCAGAATTGCAACTAAAAAGATACTCCAGAAAAAAATCAAGTTGCTCCAAAAAAAAACGGAGCCACTCCTGGGGAAATTTGGGCCCATAAGGTTTAGATTAGCTATGGAAAGGACAGGGAACAATCTACAGTAAAAATGTTTAACTGGGGGAAGGTCAATTTCAGTGGAATGTGAACGGATCTGGCCCGGGTAAACGGGAATCAAAGACTGGTAGGCAAAACTGTAATGGAACAATGACTGCCTTTAAGAGGAAATAGTTCAGGTACAGTTGAGGTACATTCCCACTAGGGGGAAAGGCAGGGCAATTAAAGTCAGGGCTTCCTGGATGACAAAATAGATAGAGAATATGAAGCAGAAAAAGAGCGTGTACGACAGATGTCAAGGTTGTATAAGGCTATATATAGAAATGTCAGTCAAAGTGAAAAACAAAATAAGAGGGGCAAAGTGAAGGTTTGAGAATAGAATAGCAGCCAACATAAAAAGTAATCCAAAAGTCTTCTATAGGCATATAAATAGTAAACGGGTAGTAAGAGAAGGGGTGGGGCTGATTAGGGATTAAAAAGGAGACCTATGCATTGGGGCAGAGGGTATGGCGGAGGTACTAAACAAGTACTTTGCACCTGTCTTCACCAAGAGGATACTACCATAGACATAGTGATGGAGGAGGTAGTGATAGATAGAAACATAGAAAATAGGTGCAGGAGTAGGCCATTCGGCCCTTCGAGCCTGCACCGCCATTCAATGAGTTCATGGCTGAACATGCAACTTCAGTACCCCATTCCTGCTTTCTCGCCATACCCCTTGATCCCCCTAGTAGTAAGGGCCTCATCTAACTCCTTTTTGAATATATTTAGTGAATTGGCCTCAACAACTTTCTGTGGTAGAGAATTCCACAGGTTCACCACTCTCTGGGTGAAGAGGTTTCTCCTCATCTCGGTCCTAAATGGCTTACCCCTTATCCTTAGCCTGTGACCCCTGGTTCTGGACTTCCCCAACATTAATAAGAACATAAGAATTAGGAACAGGAGTAGGCCATCGAGCCCCTCGAGCCTGCTCCGCCATTCAACAAGATCACGGCTGATCTGGCCGTGGACTCAGCTCCACTTACCCGCCCGCTCCCCATAACCCTTAATTCCCTTATTGGTTAAAAATCTATCAATCTGTGATTTGAATATTTTCAATGAGCTAGCCTCAACTGCTTCCTTGGGCAAAGAATTCCACAGATTCACAACCCTCTGGGAGAAGAAATTCCTTCTCAACTCGGTTTTAAATTGGCTCCCCCGTATTTTGAAGCTGTGCCCCCTAGTTCTAGTCTCCCCGACCAGTGGAAACAACCTCTCTGCCTCTATCCTGTCTATCCCCTTCATTATTTAAAATGTTTCTATAAGATCACCCCTCATCCTTCTGAACTCCAACGAGTAAAGACCCAGTCTACTCAACCTATCATCATAAGGTAACCCCCTCATCTCCGGAATCAGCCTAGTGAATCGTCTCTGTACCCCCTCCAAAGCTAGTATATCCTTCCTTAAGTAAGGTGACCAAAACTGCATGCAGCACTCCAGGTGCAGCCTCACCAATACCCTATACAGTTGCAGCAGGATCTCCCTGCTTTTGTACTCCATCCCTCTCGCAATGAAGGCCAACATTCCATTCACCGTCCTGATTATCTGCTGCACCTGCAAACTAACTTTTTGGGATTCATGCACAAGGACCCCCAGGTCCCTCTGCACTGCAGCAGGTTGTAATTTCTCCCCATTCAAATAATATTCTCTTTTACTGTTCTTCCCCCCCCCCAAGGTGGATGACCTCACATTTTCCGACATTGTATTCCATCTGCCAAACCTTAGCCCATTCGCTTAACCTATCTAAATCTCTTTGTGGCCTCTCTGTGTCCTCTACACAACCCGCTTTCCCACTAATCTTTGTGTCATCTGCAAATTTTGTTACACTACACTCTGTCCCCTCTTCCAGGACATCTATGTATATTGTAAACAGTTGTGGTCCCAGCACCGATCCCTGTGGCACACCACTAACCACCGATTTCCAACCCGAAAAGGACCCATTTATCCCGACTCTCTGCTTTCTGTTAGCCAGCCAATTCTCTATCCATGCTAATACATTTCCTCTGACTCCGCGTACCTCTATCTTTTGCAGTAACCTTTTGTGTGGCACCTTATCGAATGCCTTTTGGAAATCTAAATACACCACATCCATCGGTACACCTCTATCCACCATGCTCGTTATATCCTCAAAGAATTCCAGTAAATTAGTTAAACATGATTTCCCCTTCATGAATCCATGTTGCGTCTGCTTGATTGCACTATTCCTATCTAGATGTCCCGCTATTTCTTCCTTAATGATAGCTTCAAGCATTTTCCCCACTACAGATGTTAAACTAACCGGCCTATAGTTACCTGCCTTTTGTCTGCCCCCTTTTTTTAAACAGAGGCGTTACATTAGCTGCTTTCCAATCCGATGGCACCTCCCCAGAGTCCAGAGAATTTTGGTAGATTATAACGAATGCATCTGCTATAACTTCCGCCATCTCTTTTAATACCCTGGGATGCATTTCATCAGGACCAGGGGACTTGTCTACCTTGAGTCCCATTAGTCTGCCCAGCACTACCCCGCTAGTGATAGTGATTGTCTCAAGGTCCTCCCTTCCCACATTCCCATGACCAGCAATTTTTGTCATGGTATTTGTGTCTCCTACTGTGAAGACCGAAGCAAAATAATTGTTAAGGTCTCAGCCATTTCCACATTTCCCATTATTAAATCCCCTTTTTCATCTTCTAAGGGACCAACATTTACTTTAGTCACTCTTTTCCATTTTATATATCGGTAAAAGCTTTTACTATCTGTTTTTATGTTTTGCGCAAGTTTACATTCGTAATCTATCTTCCCCTTCTTTATTGCTTTCTTAGTCATTCTTTGCTGTCGTTTAAAATTTTCCCAATCTTCTAGTTTCCCACTAACCTTGGCCACCTTATACGCATTGGTCTTTAATTTGATACTCTCCTTTATTTCCTTGGTTATCCACAGCTGGTTATCCCTTCTCTTACCGCCCTTCTTTTTCACTGGAATATATTTTTGTTGAGCACTATGAAAGAGCTCCTTAAAAGTCCTCCACTGTTCCTCAATTGTGCCACCGTTTAGTCTGTGTTCCCAGTCTACTTTAGCCAACTCTGACCTCATTCCACTGTAGTCCCCTTTGTTTAGGCATAGTATGCTTGTTTGAGACACTACTTCCTCACCCTCAATCTGTATTACAAATTCAACCATACTGTGATCACTTATTCTGAGAGGATCTTTAACAAGGAGATTTATTATTCCTGTCTCATTACACAGGACCAGATCTAAGATAGCTTGCTCCCTTGTAGATTCTGTAACATACTGTTCTAAGAAACAATCCTGTATGCATTCTATAAATTCCTCCTCAAGGCTATCCCATGCGATTTGATTTGACCAATCGATATGTAGGTTAAAATTCCCCATGATTACTGCCGTTCCTTTTTCACATGCCTCCATTATTCCCTTGATTATTGTCCGCCCCACCGTGAAGTTATTTTTTGGGGGCCTATAAACTACGCCCACCAGTGACTTTTTCTCTTTACTATCTCTAATCTCCACCCACAATGATTCAACATTTTGTTCATTAGAGCCAATATCGTCTCTCACAACTGCCCGGATATCATCCTTCATTAACAGAGCTACCCCACCTCCTTTCCCTTCTTGTCTATCTTTCCGAAATGTCAGATACCCCTGTATGTTTAATTCCCAGTCTTGGCCACCCTGCAACCACGTTTCTGTAATGGCCACTAAATCATACCCATTTGTAATGATTTGTGCCGTCAACTCATTTACTTTATTTCGAATGCTGCGTGCGTTTAGGTAGAGTGTTTTAATACTAATTTTTAAACCATGATTTTTAGTTTTGATCTCTCCTGCAGCCCCTTTATATTCATACATATTGTCCCTTCCTATCACCTTGTGGTTTACACTTACCCCAGTGCTACTCTGTTCTGTTGCCTCCTGCCTTTTGCATTCTTTCTTGGGATTCTGTTCATCTGAGCTCTCACCCACTCTAACTAGCTCAGAGCCCTCTCCTGGGTTCCCATCCTCTTCCAAAGCCAGTTTAAAGCTAGATGATGACACTTGATGGGATAAAAACTGATTAAAAAAAAGAGGCTTTAGAAAGGCTGGCTGTACTTAAAGTAGATAAATCACCAGGAGCGCATGGGATACATCGTAGGATGCTGAGGGAACTAAGTGCAGAAATTGCGGAGGCACTGGCCACAATATTCCAATCCTCCATAGATACAGGGGTGGTGACAGAGGACTGGAGAATTGCAAATGTTACACCATTGTTCAAAAAAGGGTGTAAAGATAAACCCAGCAACTACAGGCCAATCAGCTTAACCTCGGTAGTGGGGAAGTTTTTAAGAAGTGATCAGGCACAAAATTAGCAGTCACTTGAATCGGTGTGGATTAATTAAGGGAAGCCAGCACCGATTTGTTAAAGGCAAATCATGTTTGACAAACTTGTTCGAATTTTTTGATGAGATAAGAGAGTGTTGATGAAGGCAATACAGTTGACATAGTTTATATAGATTTGCAAAAGGCGCTTGACAAAGTGCCATATAATCGGCTTTCCAGAAAAGTTGAAGCCCATGGAATAAAAGGGATAGTAGCAGCATGGATACGAAATTGGCTAAGTGACAGGAAACAGAGAGAAGTGAACAGTTGTTTTTCAGACTGGAAGAAGGTGGTGTTCCCCAAGTATTGGTACTGGGAGCACTGCTTTTTTTGATATATATTAATGACTTGAATGTGGGTGTACAAAACATAATTTCAAAATTTGCAGAGGACACAAAACTTGGAAGTATAGTGAACAGTGAGGAGGACAGAGCTAGACTTCATGACGACAGACAGGTACACATGAAATTTAACGCAGAAAAGATAGAAGTGATACATTTTGGTAGAAAGAATGAGGAGAGGAAATAAAAACTAAAGGGTACAATCCTAAAGCGGGTGCATGAACAGAGAGACTTGGGGATATATGTGTACAAATCGTTGAAGATAGCAGGGCAGGTTGAGAAAGTGGTTAAAAAGGCTTACGGGATCCTGGGCTTCATGAATAGAGATGGAAAGTACAAAAGCATGGAAATTATGATGAACCTGTATAAAACACCGGTTCGGTCCCAACTGGAATAGTGTCAATTCTGAGCACCGCACATTCGGAAGGATTTGAAGACCTTAGAGAGGGTGCAGAAAAGACTTACGAGATCGATTCCAGGGATGAGGGACTTCAGTTACGTGGATAGATTTAAGAAGTTGGGGTTGTTCGCCTTACAGCAGAGAAGATTGAGAGGAGATTTGATAGAGGTGTTCAAAATTATGAGGGGTCTGGACAGAGTAGATAGAGAGAAACTGGTCCCATTCATTGGCAGAAGGGTTTAGAACCAGAGGACACAGATTTAAGGTGATTGGCAAAAGAACGAAAGACATAAGAAAAAAAAAATATATTTTTTAAACACAGCAAGTGGTTAGGATCTGGAATGCACTGCCTGAAAGGGTGGAGGAGGCATACTCAGTCACTGCTTTCAAAAGGGAGTTGGATAAGCACCTGAAAGAAAAAAATTTCCAGGGCTAGGGGAAAACGGCCGGGGAGTGGGATTCGCTTAAGTGCTCTTGTAGGGAGCCAACACAGGTTCGACAGGCCGAACGGCCTTGTTCCGTGCTGTAACCATTCTATGATTCTATGAATATATTCAACGACTCACCAGCCACAACCCTTTGGGATAGAGAATTGCAAAAGATTCACAACCCTCTGAATGAAGAAATTCCTACTCTGACTTAAAAGGCAGACTCCTTATCCTGAGACTATGGGCCCAAGTTTCGGCATCTGGTGAAAACGGTGCACCTCCGAGACTGACGTGACCTGCCTGGGCTCGATGGTGCGCCGGAATATTCTGCAGCAATTCTCCGGTCCTCCTGGACCATGGCGTGGCGTGGTGCAGCATAGTCTCCCTGGGGGGGGGGACCCTGCCTGCAGGGGGGGGGCTAGGGATCATGCCTTCTCCTCAGTGCCGGCAGCGTTGCGCAGGCGCGCTGGAGCAGACGCGCCTGCGCAATGGCTCAGGAGAGCGTGGGTACTGAGAGGGGGTGGGGGTGGGGGGCGTGTGGCAACAGGGATGGAGGAGCATGGGTTGGGGGGCACTCAATGATCGAAGGGCCGGAGGAGAGAGCAGGGGTGCCTCCTTCCAGCCTCTCCCCCACAACTCCACACACACACGCACACCCCCTCCCACACACAGCCCTCCCACCCCCCCCCCACACACAGCCCTCCCACCACACACACACACCCCTCCCACCCCCCCCCGCACACATCCCTCCCACCCCTCCCACCACACACACACACCCCCTCCCACACACACACACACCCCCTCCCACACACACACACACCCCCTCCCACACACACACACACCCCTCCCACCCCCCCCCGCACACATCCCTCCCACCCCCCCCCCCGCACACATCCCTCCCACCCCCCCCCCGCACACATCGCTCCCACCCCCCCCGCACACATCCCTCCCACCACACACACACACCCACCACACACACACACCCCCTCCCACACACACACCCCCTCCCACACACACACACACCCCCTCCCACACACACCCCCTCCCACACACACACACACCCCCTCCCACACACACACACCCCCTCCCACACACACACACACCCCCTCCCACACACACACACACCCCCTCCCACACACACACACACACACACCCTCCCACACACACCCACACACACACACACCCTCCCACACACACACACACACCCCCTCCCACACACACACCCTCCCACACACACCCTCCCACACACACACACCCTCCCACACACACACACCCCCTCCCACACACACCCCCTCTCCCACACACACCCCCTCTCCCACACCCACACACACCCCCACACACCCCCTCCCACACCCACACCCTCCCACACCCACACACACCCCCACCCACACACACCCCCACCCACACACACACACCCTCCCACACACACACCCCCTCCCACACACACACACACACCCCCTCCCACACACACACACCCCCCCTCCCACACACACACACACACCCCCTCCCACACAAACACACACACCCCCTCCCCCACACACACACACACACCCCCTCCCACACACACACACCCCCTCCCACACCCACACACCCCCTCCCACACCCACACACACCCCCTCCCACACCCACACACACCCCCTCCCACACACACACACACCCCCTCCCACACACACACACACCCCCTCCCACACACACCCCCTCCCACACACACCCCCTCCCACACACACACACACCCCCTCCCACACACACACACACACCCTCTCCCACACACACCCCCTCCCCCACACACACACACACACACCCTCTCCCCCACACACACACGCCCCCTCCCCCACACACACACCCCCTCCCCCACACACACACCCCCTCCCCCACACACACACCCCCTCCCCCACACACACACACACACCCCCTCCCCCACACACACACACACACACACCCCCACACACACACACCCCCACACCCCCACACACACACACCCCCTCCCACACACACACACCCCCTCCCACACACACACACCCCCTCCCACACACCCCCTCCCACACACACACACCCCCTCCCACACACACA
The DNA here is from genome assembly GCF_044704955.1 of Pristiophorus japonicus. Lineage (NCBI taxonomy): Eukaryota > Metazoa > Chordata > Chondrichthyes > Pristiophoridae > Pristiophorus > Pristiophorus japonicus. The sequence goes on from NC_091984.1 coordinate 96,918,592, forward strand.
CACCCCCTCCCACACACCCCCACACCACACACCCCCACACCACACAAACACACCCCTCCCCGCACACACCCCCTCCCACCACGCACACACCCCCTCCCATCCCCGCCCACGCACACACCCTCTCCCACCACGCACACACCCTCCCATCCCCCCCACGCGCACACACCCCCTCCCACGCGCACGCACACACCCCATCCCCCCCCATACCCCATCCCCCCCCCCCCCACACACACCCTCCCATCCCCCCCCCCACACACCCCCTCCCATCCCCCCACACACACACCCCCTCCCATCCCCCCACACACACCCCCTCCCATCCCCCCACACACACACCCCCTCCCATCCCCCCACACACACACCCCCTCCCATCCCCCCACACACACACCCCCTCCCATCCCCCCACACACACACCCCCTCCCATCCCCCCACACACACACCCCCTCCCATCCCCCCACACACACACCCCCTCCCATCCCCCCACACACACACCCCCTCCCATCCCCCCACACACACACCCCCTCCCATCCCCCCACACACACACCCCCTCCCATCCCCCCACACACACACCCCCTCCCATCCCCCCACACACACACCCCCTCCCATCCCCCCACACACACACACCCCCTCCCATCCCCCCACACACACACCCCCTCCCATCCCCCCACACACACACCCCCTCCCATCCCCCCACACACACACCCCCTCCCATCCCCCCACACACACACCCCCTCCCATCCCCCCACACACACACCCCCTCCCATCCCCCCACACACACACCCCCTCCCATCCCCCCACACACACACCCCCTCCCATCCCCCCACACACACACCCCCTCCCATTCCCCCACACACACACCCCCTCCCATTCCCCCACACACACACCCCCTCCCATCCCCCCACACACACACCCCCTCCCATCCCCCCACACACACACCTCCTCCCATCCCCCATCATCATCCCCCCCCCACCCCACCCACCCCCCCCAACACACAGGGTTCCTTCTATTTTTTATTAATTAATTGCTTATTACTTTTTGTGCTTCGTTTAGTGCTTGGTGCTTTAAATGTACTGCTTTGTTTAGTGCTTTAAATGTACTTTGCTTCTTTAATGTTGTTGTGAAGGTGTTTATGGAAAATCCTCTAACTTCCCTTACCCCCCGCTGTTGTGATGTTGATGTGTCCTTTGTGTTTAATGCTTCCCACCTGCCGTCTCTGGCTGTGCCTGCACTAAACTTAACTCTAGGTAAGGTTTTTCAGAACTTACAAAAGTGGACACTTACTCCATCCTAAGTTAGTTTGTGGTAAGTTTTCACTGCCGAAACTTGCAAAACAGGCCTGAGTGGCTGGACACACCCCCTTTTGAAAAAAACGTACCTTACCTAAAGCCAACCTAAACTAACTCACTAGAACTGGAGCAAACTAATATCCGAGAATTGCAATCTCTAACATACTCCAAACTAAACTAGTTGCTCCAAAAAACTAGGAGCAACTCCACCCGAAACTTGGGCCCTATGCCACTAGGCCCCATAGTTCTGGTAATGATGTTGCCATTTACATATCCTCTGGACCCATCTTTTGTTTCTTTACCTGTACTATTACCACCCCCTTTTGCCTTGCACCATTATCAGTTTATCATTTAATCACTCCTGCCTTCCACCCCATCACAGACCTTTGCTTTAGTTCTTTCATCCTCCTCTCCCCTGCCTCTGTACTTGCTTAAAACTGGTCACATCTAACATTTTCCAGTTCTGACGAAAGGTCACCGACTTGAAAGATTAACTGTTTCTCTCTCCAGATGCTACCTGACCTGCTGAATATTTCCATCATTTTCTGCTTGTATCACCAATAGTTAATGATGGAACTCTGCAGTAGTCTACAGTACAGCTCTTCATCTTAAAACGTACAACTGTGATGTTTCAGTAGCTAAAGTACAATAGATTGTACAACAAAAATATACAGCAAGTGCCTTTTGGATTCATATTTTATGAATTATAGTATCTCAATTATGGCATTGTACACAAGTGATTTCATGAACATTAAACAAAGCTGTTCCACAGTTCCCCTATCCCAAGCATAAAGATAGTGGCACTCCCACTTCAATTTTACTTCAGATTAAATAAATAGGCCAACATGTTAATAGTTTTTTTTGGTCAAATTTGCCCTCCTGAGGTTATTGACTCCTTGTTGGGGTACAGCTCCATGAGCACAGGGCATTCAGTTATCTCACCAAAGTGGCAAGTACTCATACAAAACTCAACAGGCTATCCAACTAGATCCTTTCCGTATCCAACAGTGGAAACTTAGTTTCCGTACAATCTATAAAAATGTTAATCCGAGCATGTGGGAAATTTGCCAGCAAGAAATCAAATGTCATGGCAACCCAGCATGTCCTAATTAACTGAGCAGAGTGCTTGGAATGGACTAATAACAGCTATCTGAAGAAATTAACTGGAAATGCAAGGCAGCAATTTAAAGGTTTTGTATAATCTTCCCTACTCAAGTTTAACTCTCTTGACAGAAACGGACTTCTGTGGAAACAAATTAGGGAACATTTTGCCTTAAAAAGACAGTATAAAAGAGCGTATTAATTTAAACAGTAGACATTAAATTAAAAGATACTACCAGCAACCGCTAGTGTAAAACAGTTTATTATACAAAGAGAGTAACTACTGCTGGCATCAATATCTTAATGTGTTTGTTTGAAATATCCCCATGTTGTTTCCACAGAGGTGTTAAACCATTTCAAAGAAACAGTTAAATACAACCATTCAAATAGTGATCAGGGGACTGTTTCATGAACACATTAATCACTCAGCTTTTATTGTTGCCAGCAGTAATTTCTACTCTTATAATGATTAAAAGCTACAGGCAGGATTGACGATTTGGTGGGGAGGGCGAAGAAGCAATCCACAAACACAATGCATGTATTAATATTAGCGAGCAGCTAAATGTCTACCATCATCTTAAATATCTGTCATAGTACAAGTTACTTAAATATCTGTTACCTTCACCAGTGGAAATGCATGAAAGGCAAGGAAACTACAATATAACAGGCTTCTAATTACCTGCATCCTGCTTCAGTTAGTGAGTGGTAGCCAGGCTGGCATTGGTCACATTTATCTCCCATCACTCCTGGCTTGCAACTACACCGACCATAGATATCACATTGTGTGCTGACCGAACCTTGAAAGCAAAGAGAAGCAAATATAATTTATCCAACTAGAAAGCACGGCTTTTTAAAGAGGTGTGGGGGAAAGGAAAGAAATAACAATTAACGAGTAAACAAATTTAATTTCAAAAATGGTTGCTTCCATCATGGCAATTTAAATAATTCTAGTAACCAAAATCTTCAGTTCATGACCACTCTCATGATAACTGCATACAGCATTTGCTGGAAGCTACTTTATTGTTAAAATTACAACTTCCTCCTCCACAAGGAGCCAGAAAAGTGAGAGGCACCAGATCACAGTAAGTGGCAAGTCATTGAAACAGTCTAAGCAGTGGGAGAATAAAAAAAATTGTAACTTCGAGGAGCAGGAAGAGAGAAAAACAGTTTACAAAAATTGAAGATAAAATATTTATCTGCATCCTAACACAATATATAGCCACTGATAAAAGTGCACGTACATAAGAACATAAGAAATAGGAGCAGTAGGCAGCTATCAGGCCTCTCGAACCTGCTCCGCCATTCAATATCATGGCTGATCTGAACGCATGCACCAAGATTAATGCGCAACATGGAAGTCTGGAGGAAAAACCCTACGTAGTAATTTGAGCTCAAGGGACACATCAGATCCATTTTAGAAATTGGTCCTTTCATCCATACTAAAGGAACAGAGAGTCTGAGAAGCAAAAGTCTGGAAAAATTTAGTCGAATGTTATGACAAGTTAATGTCAACAAATATGCAATTGTACAAATTGTTTGTAATATAAAATTTTTCTAAAAGCCCAGATGGAATCTTCAAAGTTTTCTAAAATTGCAGTAATACAGTTAAGTTATTGTAGTGACAGCTCTGTACTGAGAGAGATTTGTGGGTCCTTGCTCAACAACTTATTAAAGCAATTTAGGGATTAACAGAAAAAGTCACTTACCAAGTATGGGGAAATTCAAATAAATAATAAAATAAGTGACACGGTCATGTTTATAAGCACGTGCAGTTTTATAAAGAAATTCACAGCCTGTAAAGTTACTCGAGATGTCATGGTGTCAAAGGAACACCATGTTTAGGGATGCACACAATTCCAAGTGTGCCCATTTTCAAAGATTTCATACTTAATTCAAGCTATTGACTTGTAACCAACTGATGATTCGATTTTATTAAAAGCAGTTGCAGAGTGTTCTGGAAAACAGAGTCAATACAGACCGGGGGGTTTGCAATACATTCATCAGGGAATCGCTGATTCAATTGTATATGCAAATTAGTACCACTTGATTAATACATTATTCATGATAGAAAATTATACTGATCAAACCGCAAAGAAAGGAATCAAGTGTTAAGTTATTGAACATTCCTGTCACTCCATTGGCAGCACAATAAAAAAAGACAAAGGCTGGTAGAAGTGTGGACCACTCACAAAAAGCAGTAGATTCTAACTCAATTAATAATTTTAGCCAAGGGTATTAAGGGATATGGAGCCAAGACGGGTGGATGGAGTTGGGATAATGATCAACCTTGATCACACTGATTGGTGGAACAGGCTCGAGGGACTGAATGGCCTACTTCTGTTCCTATATACCCCTCAGTACACCTTGAGTCATCATCATCATAGGCAGTCCCTCGGAATCGAGGAAGACTTGCTTCCACTCTTAGCACGAGTTCTTAGGTGGCTGTAAAGTCCAATTCGAGAACCAGAGTCTGTCACAGATGGGACAGATAGTCGTTGAGGGAAAGGGTGGGCAGGGAGCCTGGTTTGCCGCCGCTCCTTCCGCTGCCTGTGCTGATGCTGCTGCTGTTTAACATGAGGCTTTAGAGCTTATTGTGAATTAGAGTGAATATGAACGATTCACATTTCACTGCAGCTATATACTCAGGTACAGATTTTGTTGGGTATAATAGCCTCTACTGAACGATGGACTCAAACCAGTGATTGACACGAGATTGATATAAAGGATTTAATGCTAATTCAGCAGCTCTGCTGTAAGGAAAACTGCAATACCTGCACTGAGTTACAATTTACTAACATCCAGTACAAGAAATGGATTAAGGCAGAGATGGGCATAAACAGCTTGAATCATTCTCAAAAGGAGAGATCTCATTTTGATTCTTCTGCCCCACCAACTTACCATATTGCATTTCTTGCTCAACAAGAGTCCATACCTGCTTGTAAGTAAAGGTTCTATATAACCAAAACCATACAAAGTATGTCATTGATGTTTTTTCTCAGCATTTTATGGTACAAAAAGTGTGCACACAGTTGACAAAAAAAAAATCACCCTCAAATTTCAACAGGTTTACACTCACCCACTGGGTTACAATTGCAGGGCAGACATTGGGCTTCCGGACCCTGGCGGTAGAAATCATCCCTGCACCTCTCGCAATTGGGACCGTCCGTGTTCTCAATACAGTTGCGACAGTGTCCACCATGTCCGGTGGCTCGGTAGAGCTCGGAGTCAAAGTAGCATTCTGCAGATTTGCCATGGCAATTGCAAGCTGTCAAAAGTAGAAATTGTAAAATAAATTGCTTTATCTGATCACCGTGCCAACTATCTTTTGTGTCAGGTAGACCTTCATCACTGAAAAACAGTGTCCTGGCCAATGTTTATCCCTCAACCAACATTATTATCACAGATTATCTGGTCAGTATCACATTGCTGTTTGTGGGACCTTGCTGTGTCCAAAATGGCTGCCGCGTTTCCTACATTACAACAGTGACTACACTTCAAAAGTACTTCATTGGCTGTAAAGTGCTTTGGGCCGTTGTGAAGTCATGAAAGGCGCTATATAAATGCAAGTTTTTCTTTTATTTTCAAAATAAAACTTCCAAATAAAACACTTATGAATATAATGTAACATAATTTAGAGTTTACAATGTGTGATGGGATCTTCCCTCAATTATTTTTCATAGTTTATATCATAATTGAGACTCAGTGCTGAGAGGAAGATATTTTCAGTGATGCCACCAGAAACATTACAATACAGAAATGCAAAGAAAAATTGTGAATGCTGGAAATCAAATAAAAACAGAACATATTGGAAGTGAGTGAGTACCTGGCTCCACTGAAACATTAACCCGTCTTTGTCTTTCAGCTGCTGACATGGTTATTTAGTTCCAGCATTTATATCTGCAATCTAGTTCCATTTAAAATATTTGCATGTAATTCTTATTAAATAAACAACATTATAAACAGAACAACAAAAGCTATGCGATACAATTTTTTTTATACCACTGAGTGGGATGATCAGCAATGCTCTTGCAATTTTGCCACTCGAGTTGCTGAGGTCATCCTACTCACGGGACACAATACATATCAATCTGCTCATTGTATAGCCTCTGTCTATATAACATAAGAACTAGGAACAGGAGTAGGCCATCTAGCCCCTCGAGCCTGCTCCGCCATTCAACAGAATCATGGCTGATCTGGCCGTGGACTCCGCTCCACTTACCCGCCCGCTCCCCATAACCCTTAATTCCCTTATTGGTTAAAAATCTATCTATCTGTGATTTGAATACATTCAATGAGCTAGCCTCAACTGCTTCCTTGGGCAGAGAATTCCACAGACTCACAACCCTCTGGGAGAAGAAATTCCTTCTCAACTCGGTTTTAAATTGGCTCCCCCGTATCTTGATGCTGTGCCCCCTAGTTCTAGTCTCCCCGACCAGTGGAAACAACCTCTCTGCCTCTATCTTGTCTATCCCTTTCATTATTTTAAATGTTTCTATAAGATCACCCCTCATCCTTCTGAACTCCAAGTAAAGACCCAGTCTACTCAATCTATCATCATAAGGTAACCCCCTCATCTCCGGAATAGCCAAGTGAATCGTCTCTGTAACCCCTCCAAAGCTAGTATATCCTTCCTGAAGTAAGGTGACCAAAACTGCACGCAGTACTCCAGGTGTGGCCTCACCAATACCCTGTACAGTTGCAGCAGGACCTCCCTGTTTTGTACTCCATCCCTCTCGCAATGAAGACCAACATTCCATTCGCCTTCCTGATTACCTGCTGCACCTGCAAACTAACTTTTTGGGATTCATGCACAAGGACCCCAGGTCCCTCTGCACCGCAGCATGTTGTAATTTCTCCCCATTCAAATAATATTCACTTTTACTGTTTCCCCCCCCCCCCCCCCCAAGGTGGATGACCTCACATTTTCCGACATTGGATTCCATCTGCCAAACCTTAGCCCATTCGCTTAACCTATCTAAATCTCTTTGCAGCCTCTCTGTGTCCTCTACACAACCCGCTTTCCCACTAATCTTTGTGTCATCTGCAAATTTTGTTACACTACACTCTGTCCCCTCTTCATGGTCATCTATGTAAATTGTAAACAGTTGTGGTCCCAGCACCGATCCCTGTGGCACACCACTAACCACCGATTTCCAACCCGAAAAGGGCCCATTTATCCCGACTCTCTGCTTTCTGTTCGCCAGCCAATTCTCTATCCATTTTAATACATTTCCTCTGACTCCGCGTACCTTTATCTTCTGCAGTAACTTTTTGTGTGGCACCTTATCGAATGCCTTTTGGAAATCTAAATACACCACATCCATCGGTACACCTCTATCCACCATGCTCGTTATATCCTCAAAGAATTCCAGTAAATTAGTTAAACATGATTTCCCTTTCATGAATCCGTGTTGCGTCTGCTTGATTGCACTATTCCTATCTTAATGTCCCGCTATTTCTTCCTTAATGATAGCTTCAAGCATTTTCCCCACAACAGATGTTAAACTAACCGGCCTGTAGTTACCTGCCTTTTGTCTGCCCCCTTTTTTTAAACAGAGGCGTTACATTAGCTGCTTTCCAATCCGCTGGTACCTCCCCAGAGTCCAGAAAATTTTGGTAAATTATAACAAATGCATCTGTTATAACTTCTGCCATCTCTATTAATACCCTGGGATGCATTTCATCAGGACCAGGGGACTTGTCTACCTTGAGTCCCATTAGCCTGTCCAGCACTACCCCGCTAGTGATAGTGATTATCTCAAGGTCCTCCCTTCCCACATTCCCATGACCAGCAATTTTTGACATGGTTTTCACTGTGAAGACCGAAGCAAAATAATTGTTTAAGGTCTCATCCATTTCCACATTTCCCATTATTAAATCCCCCTTCTCATCTTCTAAGGGACCAACATTTACTTTAGTCACTCTTTTCCATTTTATATATCGGTAAAAGCTTTTACTATCTGTTTTTATGTTTTGCACAAGTTTACATTCGTAATCTATCTTCCCCTTCTTTATTGCTTTCTTAGTCATTCTTTGCTGTCGTTTAAAATTTTCCCAATCTTCTAGTTTCCCACTAACCTTGGCCACCTTATACGCATTGGTTTTTAATTTGATACTCTCCTTTATTTCCTTGGTTATCCACGGCTATGCAATTCACCGAGAACACTGGTAGGCCAACATAGCAACTAAGGCAACTAGTGTTTGCAACCTAATGGGACTAAAGATGGACAGGTCCCCTGGACCTGATGGCCTGCATCAGAGGGTCTTAAAAGAAGTGGCTGCAGAGATAGTGGAAGCACTGGTTGTAATCTACCAAAATTCCCTGGATTCTGGAGAGGTTCCAGCGATTGGAAAACCGCAAATGTAACGCCGCTATTCAAGAAAGGAGGGACACAGAAAGCAGGAAACTTCAGATCAGTTAGCCTAATATCTTTCATTGGGAAAATGCTGGAGTCCATTATTAAGTAGTGGCAGGACATTTACAAAATCATAATACAATCAAACAGACTCAGCATGGTTTTATGAAAGGGAAATTATGTTTGACAAATTTGCTAAAGTTCTTTGAGGATGTACGAGCAGGGTGGATAAATGGGGCACCAGTAGATGTAGTGTATTTGGATTTCCAGAAGGCATTCGATAAGGTGCCACATAAAAGATTACTGCACAAGATAAGAGCTCACGGGGTTGGGGGTAATATATTAACATGGATAGAGGATTGGCTAACTAACAGAAAACAAGTGTTGGGATAAATGGGTCATTTTCCGGTTGGCAAACGGTAATTAGTGGGGTGCCACACAGATCAGTGCTGCGGCCTCAACTATTTACAATCTATATTAATGACTTGGATGACGGGACCGAGTGTAATGTGGCCAAATTTGCTGATGATAAAGATAGGTGGGAAAGCAAGTTGGATACAAAATCTACAAAGGATATAAAAGGGATATAGATAGGTTAAGTGAGTGGGCAAAAATTTTGCAGATGGATTAAAATGTGGGAAAATGTGAGGTCATCCACTTTGGTAGGAAGAATAAAAAAGCAAATTATTTAAATGGAGATTACAAAATGCTGCAGTACAGAGGGATCTGGGGATCCTTGTACATGAAACACAAAAAATTAGCAAGTAATTAGGAAAGCAAATGGAATGTTGGCCTTTATTGCAAGGGGGATGGAGTATAAAAGTAGGGAAGTCCTGCTACAGCTGTACAGGGCCATTGGTGAGACCACACCTGGAATACTGAGTACAGTTTTGGTCTCTTTATTTAAGGAAGGATATACTTGCATTGGAGGCAGTTCAGAGAAGGTGCGCGAGATTGATTCCCGAGATGAAGGGGTTGTCTTATGAAGAAAGGTTGAGCAGATTGGGTCTATACTCATTGGAGCTCAGAAGAATGAGAGGTGATCGTATTGTAACATAACATTCTGAGGGCTTGACAGGGTAGATGCAGAGAGGATGTTTCCCCTTGTGGGGGAATCTAGAACTAAGGGGCACAGTTTCAGAATAAGGGATTGCCCATTGAAAACTGAGATGAGGAGGAATTTCTTCTCTCCGAGGGTCGTGAATCTTTGGAATTCTCTACCCCAGAGAGCTGTGGAGGCTGGGTCATTGAATATATTTAAGGTGGAGATAGACAGATTTTTGAGCGATAAGGGAATAAAGGGTTATGGGGAGCGGGCAGGGAAGTGGAGTTGAGGCCAAGATCAGATCAGCCATGATCTTATTAAATGGCAGAGCAAGCTCGAGGGGCCAAATGGCTTACTCCTATTTCTTATGTTGTTAATACTCATGTAATTAGATTCAGATTGTCAGAATGTAAAATATCTGGATAGATTTATTCTTTATAAATAATATCTTCTTTTCATTCTTTGGGGGGGGGGGGGGGGGAGGTCAGGTGTGGACAGATGGATTCTTCTCCAGCAAAGCAGGTTTGTGTCAGACTCATCCCCTACAGTTCTTAATCATGGACTTTCACTAGCAAACAACAGACATTCTAGCAGGATGAGCTGGATAAGGGTAGTGGTTCCACATGGAGATGGAGCAGCATTCCATCCAGACATCTGGATGCAAGTGGACAGGACATCATTGAAGTGCAAGTTAGCAGATTCAGGTTAATGTCAGGCTGAAGGTGATAAGATAGGCACTCAGGGCTCAATTTTCCCAAGGAGTTGCTCTGTTTTTTTTTGTAGTAGTCTGCTTTTTCTGGCCTAACTTAAAAATCCCCAGTTTCCCCAATCAATTTGCACCAGCGTAACTCACTTAGTAACGTTTTTTTTAATGTTAGTTTTTGTTTTCTCAAAAGGGGGGCGTTACCAGCCACCTACACCAGTTCTGGCCATTTATGCAGCTTTGGCCAGCGAATAGTTACTCCATTTCTACTTAGGCCAGCGTATGTGGCCACTTCAGAAAACCCTTGGAGAGTTAAAGAAATCGGCACAAGTAAGTGCAGTAAATGCCCAGACAGCAGCAGCAAGAAAGGTAAGCGAGGGGGGGGAAAGAGAGAGAGAGAGAGAGAGAGAGAGAGAGATAGAAAGAGAGAGAGAGAGAGAGAGAGAGAGAGAGAGATAGAAAGAGAGAGAGAGAGAGAGAGAGAGAGAGAGATAAAAGGAGAGAGAGAGAGAGAGAGAGAGAGAGAGAGAGAGATAGAAAGAGAGAGAGAGAGAGAGAGAGAGAGAGAGAGAGTAGAGAGAGAGAGAGAGAGAGAGAGAGAGAGAGAGAGAGAGAGAGAGATGGGGGGAAGGAAAGAGAGAGAGAGAGCGAGAGAGCGAGAGATGGGGGAAAAGAGAGAGAGAGTGCGATAGCGTGCGGAGAGGAGGAGAGCGTGCGCGAGCGAGCGAGAGAGGAGGAGAGCGCGCGCGAGCGAGCGAGAGAGAGAGGAGGAGAGCGCGCGCGAGCGAGCGAGAGAGAGAGGAGGAGAGCGCGCGCGAGCGAGCGAGACAGAGAGGAGGAGAGCGCGCGCGAGCGAGCGAGAGAGAGAGAGGAGGAGAGCGCGCGCGATCGAGAGAGAGAGAGGAGGAGAGCGCGCGCGAGCGAGAGAGAGAGAGGAGGGGAGCGCGCGCGAGCGAGAGAGAGAGAGGAGGGGAGCGCGCGCGAGCGAGAGAGAGAGAGGAGGGGAGCGCGCGCGAGCGAGAGAGAGAGAGGAGGGGATCGCGCGCGAGCGAGAGAGAGAGAGGAGGGGATCGCGCCGAGCGAGAGAGAGAGAGGAGATCGCGCGAGCGAGAGAGAGAGAGGAGGAGATCGCGCGAGCGAGAGAGAGAGAGGAGATCGCGCGAGCGAGAGGAGGAGAGCGAGCAAGATGGGGGAGGAAGAGAGAGATGGGGAGAGAGATGGGGGGAGGAAGAGAGAGATGGGGAGAGAGATGGGGGGAGGACGAGAGAGCGAGAGATGGGGGGAGGACGAGAGAGCGAGAGATGGGGGGAGGAGAGAGAGAGAGAGATGGGGGGGAGGAGGAGAGATGGGGGGAGGAGGAGAGATGGGGGGAGGAGGAGAGATGGGGG